>NC_088868.1:7909057-8209057 GCF_032884065.1 Artemia franciscana
GATTCCAATAAGGAACTCTTGCAGCAATATTATCTAGGTTAATAAGAAAATGTTTCATGGTGAAGACAAAATACAACAAAAGGATAAACTAAACATGAGCTAAGAGCTCATATGGCACTTGTGACAAGGTCGGAAGAGCCAAGAGCTAATATGGTACGAGCTCAAGCAAAATTCTAAGACTCAACAGATTGCCTTAAAAGGAAAATTAGAGGCTTAATGCCGGTCAGGATTTAAAATAACAGCTCTAAGTCACAAGGTCCTTCTAAATATCAAAATTCATTAAGATCCGATCACCCACTCGTAGGTTAAAAATACTTCAATTTTTCTAATTTTTCCTCTCCCTTCAGCCCCCCAGATGGTCGAATCGGGGAAAACGACTTTATCAAGTCAATTTGTACAGCTCCCTGACACGCCTACCAATTTTCATCGTCCTAGAACATCCATAAGCACAAAACTCACCAAAGCACTGATCCCCATCCCCTAACTCCCCCAAAGAGAGCGTATCCAATCCGGTTGTGTCAATCACGTATCTACGATATTTATAACCGTTTTCCAAGATTTCCGGTTTCCCCTCCAACTCCTCTCAATGTCAACAGATCTGGTCGGGATTTGAAATAAGAGCTCTGAGGCATGAGTTTCTTCTAAATATCAAATTTCATTAAGATCCGGTCACTCGTTCTTAAGTTAAAAATATCTCAGTTTTTCTAATTTTTCCAAATTAACAACCCCCAGCTCCCCCAAAGAGAACGGATCCGTTCCAATTATGTCAATCTCGTATCTATAGCTTGTGCTTATTCTTCCCACATCCCGATCTCTCCACTCTAAGCGTTTTCCAAGATTTCTGTTTTCCCCCTCCAACCCTCTACGTCCCCGGATCTGATTCTAATTGAAAATTAAGCATCTGAGACATAAGATTCTTCTATATATCAGGTTTCATTAAGATTCGATCACCCATTCGTAACATACCTCGATTTTCACGTTTTCCAAGAATTCTGGTTTCCCCCTCCAAGTCGCCCCAATGTTACCGATTCTGGTCGGGATTGAAAATGAGAGTTTTAATCCACAAGATCCTTCTAAATATCAAATTCCATTAAGATCTGATCACCCGTTCGTAAGTTACAAATACCTCAATTTTTCCGATTTTCCGAATTACTGCCCCCCCCCCCCCCAACTCCACCAAAGAGAACAGATCCGGTCTGGTTATAACAGTCACGTATCTTGGACTTGTGCTTATTCTTCCCACCAAGTTTCATCCTAATGTCTCCGCTTTAAGCGTTTTCCAAAATTTCCGCCCCCCCCCCTCCCCAATGACACTGGATACGGTCGGGATTTAAAATAAGAGGCCTGAGTTACGATTTACTTCTAAATATGAAATTTCATTAAGGTACAAGCACTCTTTCTAAGTTAAAAATACCTCTTTTTTCTATTTTATAGAATTAACCCCCCCCCCCACTCCCCCAAAGAGATCAGGTCCGTTCCGGTTCTGTCAATCACGTTTCTAGGACTTGTACTTATTTTTCCCACCAAGTTTCACCCCGATCCCTCCACTCTAAGCGTTTTTCAAGATTTTACGTTTCCCCACCCCAACTCACCTGAAACCCCAATGTCACCTGGTCCGGTCGGGATTTAAAATAAGAGCTACGAGACGCGATATCCTTCCAAACGTCAAATTTCATTAAGAACCGATCATTCCTTCGTAAGTTACAAAAAAACTTCACTTTTTTTTTAATTTTTAAGAATTAACCCCCCCCCCCCAATTCCTCCAAAGAGAGCAGATCCGTTACGGTTATTTTAATCACGTATCTATGAGTTGTGATTATTTTTCCCAACAAGTTTCATCCCGATTCCTCCACTCTAAGCGTTTTCCGAGATTTTAGGCCCCCCCAAACTCCCCCCAATGTCACCAAGTCGGTCGGGATTTCAAATAAGAGCTCTAAGACACGATATCCTTCAAAAATCAAATTTCATTAAGATCCCATCACTCCTTCGTAAGTTAAAAATACCTCATTTCTTCTAACTTTTCAGAATTAACCCTACCCCCCCCCCAACTCCCCCAAAAAGAGCGGATCCGTTCCGGTTATGTCAATCACGTATCTAGGGCTTGTGCTTATTTTTCCTACCAAGTTTCATCCCAATCCCTCCACTCCAAGCGTTTTCCAAGATTTTAGGCCCCCCCAAAGTCGCCGGATCCAGTCGGAATTCAAAATAAGAGCTTTGAGACACGATATCCTTCCAAACATTAAATTTCATTAAGATCCAATCACCCGCTCGTAAGATAAAAATACTTCTTTTTTCTATTTTTTCCGAATTAACCGGACCCACTCCCTCCCCCAGATGGCCAAATCGAGGAAATGACTATTTCTAATTTAATCAGGTCCGATCCCTGATACGCCTGCCAAATTTCATCGCCCTAGCTTATCTTGAAGTGCCTAAACTAGAAGTGCCTAAGCTAAACTAGAGAAACAATGAAAAGGGAATTAGGAATGCGTTTTATAATTTGTAGAGTTAATTACAAGTAAACGTAAGTCAATCAAAGATACCAAAAAAATTACCAGGGGGAGGGGTGCGATAACATTCTGTCACGAATAGGGGCCATAGTTTAGGAATGATCTTTTCCAGGAAAAGCGTCAAAACTCCTAGAATTTTTAACTTTTTACATATTTTTGCCTTCTAGGGGGATGAGGGCTGATTTGCGACCGTTTGACCTGTTGGTAACCCTGCAGTCAAGTGTGCTATTTCACATGTTTATCAAAACACATCACCAGCCAACAGTTAATTATAACCAGATATAAAAAAAAACAAAATGTTAACTTACAATGGGTAACACCAGCCAGGGTCTGATAAAATGTTGGTGAATCCATTTCACCCGACAGAGAAATTGGTCGAGGCTCGTAAAGAAGCCATTTGATCACCGATGATGCCGATGGGTAGTCAGCCACCCAACAGCGAAATGTCTCGTAGTCTGCCTGGTTTCCCTTAAAAATAGAAAAAAGTGCTACTTATATCGAACGGTAGTCTAGATTCATATCGCCTTCTCTTTATCTTCAAAGCTCGATGTAGGGACAAGTGGGAGGTGGGGCAGTAAAAACTCTTAACACTGAAATGTTTAAGATGAAGTCAAATTTTTGTATAACGAACAAATGCATAACTTGGAGGACAATAATCATCCTTGCAAAAGTTCATCTCATTGGAAAGGGAATCCTAAAACATCAAGAATAAATTTTTGCGTTATACCTTCTGTGGCTATAATGTAATATTTTACGCCTCATATGCAAAAGTAATACTTTTCAGACAAAATATCCTGCTTCAAACGTTCTCATAGGATCTTTCACTCCACAGCAGCTATATTGCATACCGAATAAAAGCACACATGTCCAAATGATAGGACGTTAGAGAATAGGTTCCCCGTCCTCGCCAGGGGCGTATTTTCGTCAAAATCCTTGGGGGGGGACAAGTTTGGGCGAACTTTCGAAAGTCAATTGAAAATGACCCAGTGAAAAATAACAGATGAGCAAAAAAATACCATAAAGGCAAAAGTATACTACAGAAAACTGATTTGTTTCAGCAGACGCTTCAATTATGTAGGCCCATCTTAGTTTTGAAGACGCTAAATTTCAGCTGGGGGAGAGTAAGCTGGGATCTAGGGAGGCAGTTGCACCCTGACCCATAACAAATTACGACCCTGTATTCCACTCCCTCATTTTTAAGTATTTTTAGGCTGAAAAATTGGGTTAATACACTTTTTGTGTTTCAAGACCCAACCCCCACTCACCAACCTAGAGGAAAATAATCTAGCCTCCATCTTAATAGTTGATAAATAACCAAGCGTTTCTCCACATATTATTTAATGGAGCTTCAAATGAACCAGCTAAAACAAATGAAGCTTAAAACCAACTAGTTATATTATATTTTATATATATATATATATATATATATATATATATATATATATATATATATATATATATATATATATATATATATATATATATACAAAAGTAAGTCAATAGTATGGCACTAAACCCTCAAGGTGCAAACCGATGGTGCTAATCTCCGTTTCGTGGCCCTTCAGCCAGGAATTACAAAGAGAGGATAGAGCTAGCCTTTCTGTGCTTTCCCACATCCTTCCTGTTTACCTTTTTCAACCCCGGTCTCAAACCAAATAATTAACCACGCCAAGAATTGAATCAGTGCCTCTCGGACAAGGGATTTCCAACCTAGCGCGACCATGGATTTTTGGGGTCCGATACCAATATATCGGTAGCGTACCGATATTTCCTAATTTGCCGATGAATTCTTCTCCGGAAAAAACCTCACCTAAAGTTTGAACACTCCCGACCATTCGCTGCCCATATTCATACTCACGTGTTTCTTCCTGGTCCATAGGAGGACCGAGACAGTCAATCATTTTGTTCAAAAGCTTCCGTCAATCAATTGACAGAAGGGTATACATGACGTACGAAACCAAGAAAGAAAAGGATACAATAAATGAAAAATAATAATAAAATAGGTGAGAAAACGAGGATTTTGTCAGCCAGTAGCAAAATATGAAGACGAAAAACAAGCAAATATTTCGACAAGGATCTCCGCCAAGTCATCCTCAGTGTTCAAATAAAAGAAGAGAAAAAAAAAGAATATCCTTTCGAAGTGAATTGGACAAGAGGAGAAAAGATACTGAATCAAAAAAACTAGAAATATATATATATATATATATATATATATATATATATCTTTTTATCTCAACTGCCTCTTTGAAAGATTGTGGTAGGTCATTTACGGTAGATATCAAAGTTGCCTTCAAAAAGAACTGAATGTTCAGGATTTCCGAATATATGCTGGACCAGAGCTGAATCAAAGTTGTCATTTTTATTTTCAAATCTCAAGGATTTATCTATTGAAATTTTGTGTTCATGCAATGGTTCCCCTAGTTGTTGATGGGTCCTACCAATGTAAAATTTCCCACATGAACATGGGACTCTGTAGATACCACTATCCAGTAGAGGGTCAGTTTTATCCTTTCCCGAGTTGAAAAAATGTTCAACATTTTGTTCAGTTTTAAAAGAGACAGAGGGTTTTTTTTTCTTATATATATAACTTTCCAAGTTTGTCGCTGAATTTCGAGACGTATGGTAATGTAGTGAAAGTTTTTTTTTTTATTAATTGCCGGAGTAACTGGATCAAGGGGGACGGGCTACCTGTTTTCCTGTATTACCTTTTTTAATCATATCTTTAACGTGATCTATTTCAGATTTTACATGAACAAGTGAACAGGTTTTTGGGACTCAGTCGACTAAAGAAATTACTACCCCTCTTTTCACAGAAGGAGGGTGATTTGACAAGAAATGTAGATACCGATCATTATGGGTCGGCTTTCTATATATAGAAAATTCAAGGCTAGGAGTATTTTTTATAATTAAAACATCCAAGAGCTGAATCTTCTCAATTCAGCTCTGATGTTTCTGAATCTGAAACATATCAGCTTTCCTGAATCTTCCAGTTCTATTGTGAATTCAAGATTCGAATCACAAGAGTTCAAATGTGCCGAAAAGTATTTTAGAGAGTCCTCACCATGTTCCAAAACAGCAAGAATATCATTAACAAAGCGAAACAAGAGAGTGTTTTAAGGGGAAACTATTCAAAATAGATTGTTCTATGAAATCCATGTATCTTTAGAGCACTGAGGACGACTTGGCAGAGGTCCTTGTCGAAATATTTGATTGTTTTTCGTTTTCATATTTTGCTACTTGCTGACAAAATCCTCGTTTTCTCACCTATTTGATTTTATTTTTCATTTAATATCCTTTCCTTTTTTGGTTTCATACGATGTATATATATATATATATATATATATATATATATATATATATATATATATATATATATATATATATATATATATATTCCTTCCAACAATAATTATTATAAACTAACTGTTGGGGTGGCGCTTCGCGCCACCCCAACACCTAGTTGGTGGGGCGCTTCGCGCCCCCCAATCCCCCCCGCGCGCGTAAGTCGTTACGCGCCATATTATTTTTTTTGTAGTTTTTACCTTTTTTAGTTTTTTTCTTCTTTTGTATTAATGCTAAAGCCAAGGTTCAAACCTGGAGCCTCTCGGAACTAGAACCTGAAACATAACGCTTTACCAACTCAGCTACTTCGGCTTGAATACATTCGTTTTGAGCAGCTAACTCGGGTGTTGCCATTGTAGGTTCTTCAGTCATTTTACAATTAGAAATTTCTCTTTCAACGGTCTTCTTACAATTAAAAATTTGTCTTTGAACGATATTCTTAAATACCTGTGTCCTGGTCGTCATTTATATTCCCTGTGTCCCGGTCATCATTTGTGTCCCGGTATCCCAGTCTGTAATTTCTCTTTGAGTGTCCCGGGCGTTATTTATATTCCCTCTGTCCCGGTCGTCATTTGTGTCCCGGTCTGTAATTTCTCTTTGAGTGTTTTTTCTTTTTAGTATTTTTTAGTTTTTTACATTTTTTCTTTTTTCAGTTTTCTTTTTCTTCTTTATTTTTCAGCTTCACTATGAAATACATATCGCCGAACCTTTGTTTTTTTAACTAAAATCTGGTAGGCATTGATGACCTTATCCAAGTCAAAATCCCAAACCCAATCATCATCGCTATCATTTTCAGTTTTGATATGTTTTGACTCTCGCTGTCCAGGTGGATCTTCATCTAACTGCGCGGTTTTGCGTTCTTTAGCCTCAAGCCTGTTTCATTGCTGTTCTTTTGAGTCCTCGGCACACTTTCTTTTCTGACTTTCTCTATCAGCAGCAAGTTTTTTGGCATAGACTCTTTGAGCATCTTCATCGGCTTTTGCCATTGTAAGTTCATCAGTCATTTTAAACTTAAACATTAATAGATTTCAACGTGAACATAAATGTCTTAAATATCTTTAATGACGTCACCGTCATAGCAAAAATGACGACAACTAACTTCATGACGTCGGTCGACACAGAAACATGACGTCACCTGACAGACACACAGACAGACAACTTATTTATATATATATATACTAGCTGTTGGGGTGGCGCTTCGCGCCACCCCAACACCTAGTTGGTGGGGCGCTTCGCGCCCCCCAAGCCCCCCGCGCGCGTAAGTCGTTACGCGCCATATTAGTTACGCGCCATTGTAGTTGTGTCCCTGTGTCCCACCTGTGAATATAGATAGATTTATATATGTGTTTCAAACTACGTAAAAATTGCGAATATACAACATTCTTGGCTTTCCCATTGTCTGTCCATATACAAAGCCGTATGTACTAATAATGACGTCATATGCAAACGCTCTTTTTACAAACAAACAAACATGCATACACACAACTCGTTTTTATATAGATAGATAGATAGATACAATACAAATTAACTACGTACAACTTGTGAATATACAACAGTCTTCGCTGTCCCATTGTCTGTGCGTATAAATAGATTGTCAGGTTTACCGACCCTCAAAGATGCAACATACAATTGTACATTGGTAAAGCAATCTGTATTAAGATCTATACCGCATTTTTCTAGTGATTGCCCTTGAGCTTTGTTGATGGTGGTTGCAAATGCTAATCGAATTGGGAATTGCAATCTTTTAAATTGAAAAAGCAGATCCGTTGGAATCATGGGAATGCGAGGAATAAGAACAGCCTCACCCTCATAAGGCCCTGTCAAGATTGTGGCCTCTATTAGGTTTTCCATTGTTTTTTTTACGGCAAGTCGCGTGCCATTGCAAAGCTTTGGTGGGTTGATATTTCTTAAAAGTATTATTGGTACGCCTATTTTTAGTTGTAGCACGTGTGGTGGAAACCGTGAAGGATCTATGGAATTTAAAAATTCAGATAGATAATTAACCGCTTCATTTGGTTCCAAAATACAAATTAACTGCGAAGACTTGCGAATATACAACATTCTTCGCTGTCCAATTGTCGCTGCATATAAATAGATTGTCAGGTTTACCGACCCTCGAACATGCAACGTACAATTGTCCATGGGAAAAACAATCAGTATTAAGATCTATACCACATTTTTCTAATGATTGACCTTGAGCTTTGTTAATGGTGATTGCAAATGCTAATCGAATTGGGAATTGCAATCTTTTAAATTGAAAAGGCAGATCCGTTGGAATCATGGGAATGCGAGGAATAAGAACAGCCTCACCCTCAAAAGGCCCTGTCAAGATTGTGGCCTCTATTAGGTTTTCCATTGTTTTTTTACGGCAAGTCGAGTGCCATTGCAAAGCTTTGGTGTGTTTATATTTCTTAAAAGTATTATTGGTACGCCTATTTTTAGTTGTAGCACGTGTGGTGGAAACCCTGAAAGATCTATGGAATTTAAAAATTCAGATGGATAATTAACCGCTTCATTTGGTTCCAAAACTGTGTCGACTGACTTGTAAAGGACTGCCTGGTCTTGAATCTTGGTCAAAACAATATTGTTGATTTCGTGGACGTCTATATTTTTGGGTGCGAGAATCGCTCTTTCACTTAGCCATTTATTATTTTTATAATTTTTTAGAATATTCGGAAATACTTTTTCAATCAATTCATTTTTGGACGTCACTAAATTACAGAAATCAGCAGGTAGTTGTATACGTCCTGAAATTGAGTCTACTGGGAGCTTTCCGTTTCCCATTGCCAGCAATTGATCTGAAAATGTTTGACCAGAGTCATCGTTTTGCAATCGGACACGCATATTTGTAGTTAATTTTAATGTTTTTACGTGTGCCCATACATTAGAATTTTTCAGGCAAGCATTCATTTCGTCTGCAGGAGTTGATTTAGGTATTATAGGTAATGTTTGCCTGAAATCTCCCGCAAGCAATATTAATGTGCTGCCAAAGGGTTTCGACTTCCCTCGCAAATCTTTCAAGCATTGATCCAGAGCCTCGAGCGATTTTTTGTGTGCCATTGTGCACTCATCCCAAATAATAAGTTTGCACTGCAATACTTTACCCATCCCAGATGATTTGGAAATATTGCACGTGGGAGTTTCTGTAGAATGCAAGTTCAGAGGCAATTTCAAAGCGGAATGAGCAGTTCTTCCACCAGCAAGCAATGTTGCGGCTATTCCGGACGACGCCATTGCCAACGCTATATCATTTTTTGATCGAATTGATGCCAGAATCAGTTTTATCACAAACGTTTTACCAGTACCTCCTGGCGCATCCAAAAAGAAAATTTCTCCAACGTTGTTATCGACACAATGCATTATCGTATCATAAATGTCTTTTTGTTCCGACGTTAACTTGGAAATGTTATTTTGTACATACGACAATAGATCACTCGTACTGTAACTTTGTTCACGATCCAATTCTACACATGTCGAAACAGCAGCGATACGGTTAGGTGAAGGCATTCCCAAATCCTGAAGAGGTTTGTTTGCCACACGTACGCACAAATCTTCTATAACAACTAAAGTGTAGTTATAAATTTCTTATGTAAAATCAAAAGTCATATCTGACGTCTCTAACTGTTTTCGATGGAGTATATCTTCCATTTCAAGTGTCATAGCCTTGACAAACAGGGACGAACAGTCGAAATTACAAATGTGAACAGTATGTGAACGATGAATAAACTCGAGAACCTTAATTTTCAAGAACAAAGAATTAAAGAAGAAATTTCTGTCCTAAGATCCCTTTCTGGAATAAGTTATATCAGTTTTAAGATTCTGAATTCTTATGTAAAAACGAAAAAAAGAGATTAAACAAGTTAAAAAGAAGAATTTACTAAAATTCGCTGAGACGTTAAGTCACTAGAGGCCAAACTTCTGAAAAACCTTTTTCCTCTGCCCAATTATGTTGAAAGTAAGGTGTTACCACAAAATTTGAACTACTGTTTTACGGTCTCATAGTATCCTAAACCAGGGTCTAATCCCCCTTGCTATCTTCGGGCTATTTGTAAGCGCTACTCTAGGCATGAATTTCTCTATCTGGAAGTGACTTAACTCCCCTAGGGCACCTTCCAGGGTGCACAAAGTGAGATCAAACCACTTCGTAAATAACAATTCGCACTAGCCCACCCATCACTAAATTTTATTCCTAAAACCATTTCTCTCTAAAAATCTTTCAAATCTTCGCCTTCTTTCTTTAGTGGTCTTAATTCTGCATTGTGCATAGTAACACTCATCCCTGTTATCTCGAATGACCTAGTTTCAAGTTACTCAGATCGTTGCGATTTCTGAAATTTTTCTAAGCTGACCTCCGTCCATAGTTACAAACAGAGTTGCCACTAAACACTAGAAAGACTCGAAAACCTGACCAAAAAAGAAAAAGTCAAATACCTCTCAAAGTCGATTAAGAAGTGTCTAAAAATGTTCATTTTATTCCTACCTTCTGTTGCTCTATTTTCCTTTTTTTAAACAATGTCCTTGTTTGTTCTTATAATTGCTTTACAAGGTATCTGAATCGTCAGCTTAAATAGCGACCTTTTCCACCCAATTTCTACAAACAAACATATAAACAAAAAAACCATATAAATGATAAACAAAAAAAATTATAAGCACAAAAAAAAACGATATAAGTGATACGCAAAGATTAGGATATGTCACGTGAAAGCCCATGGAAAGGAGCCCAAACCCTTAATATTGACCGAATCAGGTCTTTCGTCTTGTCTCAAACGCATCTCTGAGGCCACCTTTATGAGTTAGGAATTCTACCAAATATTATACAGAAAATTTTCCAAACTGGAGTAAAACAATGTCGAAATCACCCAAAGCTGACAAAATACCCCATAAAGCATAGCAGATGCTATAGCATAGTCTAAACATTGATCGAGAATCAAAGACAGCCAACATTTCTCAGTTAGCCAATTCTTTAAGTTGAGTTTTTACAAATACTCGTATCTTCAGAGTTAGGTAAGCCTAGTTTATTACTAACGGTTTTGCTAGCAAATACTTTTGCTTCTACGGACGAACAGAAAATCGATAGCTAAAATGATTAGTTAATTAATTAATTAAAGTAGTATTAATTCTTAAAACTAATTAATCAGTTAACAAGCAGATGGCTAAATCTATTGTTGTTCTTCTGACGTGTGCTTCAGAAAAAAAAACAACACAACAATGAAATGAGTTTGACAACCCTGACCTTCAATATAAAAACAAATCCCGTGTTATTCACTTATATTTTATTCCAGCTACTGCAAACAGTTGTGTTCAAGTTTATTATTCAAGTTTTATAATAATTTATTATTTTTAAGTTTTTATTATTACATATATATATATATATATATATATATATATATATATATATATATATATTCAAGCATTATTTTCATATATTTTTAAGTATTATTCAAGTTTTATAATAATTATAATAGTTTATTATTATTCAAGTTATTATTATATATGTATTATTATATTATAAATATATATTATTATATATATATATATATATAATATTATATTCAAGTATTTTTTTCATATATTTTCAAGTATTACTAAAGTTCTATAAAACTTATAATAATTATAATAATTTATTATTATTCAAGTTAAAATAAAAATTTACTGAAAACAGTTATAACACTTTAAAAGAAAGCACAGGTCTAAGCATTTGTCTATTGGTTTTCAGCCTACGCAAAATGAGTTTTAAATTTACAAAATGATTAACTCTAAAACCAATGCAGACGTAACAGCTGATGACAATTTTCCATGTCTGTAAGTTAGGCAAATCTATTCCTTTACGGGAAACACAACCCAACACATGATTTTTTGTAGCGCAGACACAAAAAACACTTTGGGATATTTCTTTTGTATAAAAAAGTTCTTCTTTCTTATGCGTGTAAGCAATAAGCTTAAATAAGCAACAATCATAAATAAGCTTAAATAAAACAAGGCATCGCAAGGGCGAGTAAAGCAAGAAAATGAAAGGAAATAAAAAGAAAAGCTAAAACCCAGAAAATTAGAAACGATCAAAACAGAAAATAATAAGAGCTAAGAGCTCATATGGCACTTGTGACGAGGCCGGAAGAGCCAAGAGCTCATATGGTATGAGCTCTAGCAAAATTCTAAGGATCAATAGATTGATTTCAAAGAAAATCAGAAACTTAATGCCGGTCGCGATGTAAAATAAGAGCTCTGAGTCACGAGGTCCTTCTAAATATCAAAATTCATTAAGATCCCCCACTCGTAAGTTAAAAATACCTCTTTTTTCTAATTTTTCCTCTCCCTTCAGCCCCCCAGATGATCGAATCGGGGAAAACGACTTTATCAAGTCAATTTGTGCAGCTCCCTGACACGCCTACCAATTTTCATCGTCCTAGCACGTCCAGAAACACCAAACTCGCCAAAGCACTGAACCACATACCCATAACTCCCCCAAAGAAAGCGGATCCAGTGCGGTTACGTCAATCACGTACCTACAACATTTGATTATTCTACCCACCAAGTTTCATCCCGATCTCTCCAATCTAAGTGTTTTCCAAAATTTCCGGTTTCCCCCTCCAACTCCCCCCAGTGTCACCGGGTCTGGTGGGGATTTAAAATGAGAACTCTAAAGCAAAAGATCCTTCCAAGTATCAAATTTCATTAAGAACTGATCATCCATTCGTAAGTTACAAATACCTCATTTTTTCTAATTTTTCCAAATTATTCTTTCCCCCCAACTCCACCAAAGAGACCGGTCTGGTTATGTCAGTCACGTATCTTGGACTTGTGCCTATTCTTCCCACCAAGTTTCATCCTGATCTCTTCGCTTTAAGTGTTTTCCAAGATTTCCGGCCCCCCCCCTCAATGACACGGGATCCAGTCAGGATTTAAAATAAGAGATCTGAGTTACGAGGTCCTTCTAAGTATGAAATTTCATTAAGATCCGATCACTCCTTCATAAGTTAAGAATACCTCACTTTTTCTAATTTTTCAGAGTTATCCACCCCCAACTCCCCCAATGAGAGCGGATCCGTCTGGTTAAGTCAATCACGTATCTGAGACTTTTGCATATTTTTCCCACCAAGTTTCATCCTGATCCCTCCACTCTAAGCGTGTTCCAAGATTTTAGGTCCCCCAACTCCTCTCAATATCACCGGATCCTTTTGGGATTTACCATAAGAGCTCTGAGACGCGATATCCTTCCAAACATCAAATATCATTAAGATCTGACCACTCATTCGTAAGTTAAAAATACCTCATTTTTTCTAATTTTTCCCATTTAACTGTCCCCCCACTCAACCCCCCACCACCCCCACCACCCCAGATGGTCGAATTGGAGAAACGACAATTTCTAATTTAATCTGGTCTGGTTCCGGATATGCCAGCCAAATTTCATCGTCCTAGCTTACCTGGAAGTACCTAAACTAGCAAAACCGGGACAGACAGACCGACAAATATATAAGCATTACAAAAAAAAGCACAAAACAGGTACCAAAAGAAAAAACAATTTAAGTTTCGTCTGCCACATCCAAAATGAACAAAAAGATTATTTTTCAAAAAGCATTCATCTTCCAGGTGTTCAAGGCAGCGTTTCGTCCAAAAAGGTTATTGAACTTTTCTTTATTTTTTTCTTTCTCTTTTGTACGTTGTTTTCTTTTATACGCTAAAATTTTTTAGTGTTTAATAAAGTAGAATTGAGAAAAAGAGTCAAACTTTAGCGTAAAGAGCGGGGCGTTAAGAAGGGAACCCTTTCGTACTCGGAGTAATTTTTGTTCGTTTTAAGTTTTAATGTCGCTCCTTACTTTCAGTT
This sequence comes from Artemia franciscana, assembly GCF_032884065.1. Taxonomy (NCBI): domain Eukaryota; kingdom Metazoa; phylum Arthropoda; class Branchiopoda; order Anostraca; family Artemiidae; genus Artemia; species Artemia franciscana. Next base: position 7,922,729 of record NC_088868.1, read on the forward strand.
AAAAAAACTAGTTTTTGTATTTAATCTACATATTATAGTTACACTTTATAATAATACTAAAATATGCTTGTTTATTATTAATTTTGTTCTTCGTATGACAACAGAAAATCATTACGAGACTACTTAAATACAAAAAACGAAAACAGTGCTCTATTTTACGCATGCTTGCATAGCAAATTTTTAATTGTAATATTGCATCACTTTTTACGCATGAAAGTTCCAAGAAAATTAGCCAGAAAAAGACTCACAATTATTTAAAACCAGATTTTCAAATAATGAAGTTTACTGCTTCGAGGATTCGATTAACAGGCTTTGAGTCAATAACCCTCTAAAAATTGTAATCTGTACGGTTTATTTCCTGGAACTCGCTTATTTTTCAAAAGCTAGGATCGCCAAAATGCCCCCTCTCCCGATATTAACTCCCACGGAAGGACCGACTAGCTTAAAGCCTTAACTCTTCACGCTAAAACTACCTTGTCAAAAATACTAAAACATACCAAACATACTTAATTAAAACCAAGATACCAAGCAGACACAAGTTTAACTTATTCTTCAACGCCGCATACTTTCTTATGTACATCCATATTAATATGTACATAATATGTACATCCATATTAATATGTAATATGTACATCCTTACTTTACAAAATGACAATCTTAAAAGTTCTGGAACATTCAGATTCTAGATAAGTTTTGGGGGTTTATAAATGTACGAAAATTCACTTGTTATTTATTAGTTTCATCAATCTCTTTTTAAATGTTTTTACTTAATTAAAAAAATTGTTTGAGTTCTTTCAGGTAAAAAAAAACTCGAAAATTTTAAGTTAGAGACGAAAACTTTTCCCAGATTGAACAAATTAATTTAGCGAATTTATCTTCACGGCTAAATTAGAATATTCTTTGAGCAAAATTATTACCCCCGGGAAATTTTTAAACTTCTGTTTCCGCTTTCCAGCGAAGTCACAAAAATATCAAACATGTTCTTTTTCTTCTGGGTATTAACGATTCTTACAGTACCGAGATTGAGATTTTACAGTACCAAATATGATTTTTTCAAATTGATTACGTGAAAAACTTACAGAGTTATCTTAAAACATACACACTATATTAAAAACAATAAAAAAAAATACGGATCAAACAGTTGGGGTATTGTTGGGGTATTTGTTGGGGTGAAAATAACATCCTGAAAGATCACAAATTATAATTACAAAATACAAAATACTCCTTACAAAACAAGAAATAATTCTTACAAAACAAAATACATCCTAAACAATCAAAAATTTAAGACCAAAGTTTTATAAATGATCCAATATTTTTAACAAAATCAGATGTATTTTAATCGTGTGTTTTCTTATTTATGAAATCTAAAACCCAAGTTGAGTAAATGCTGAAATATTTTTAAATAAAAAAGATGTGTCTTAGCCATGGGCGTTATTTTTATGAAACCTAAAGCCCAAGTTTCTTATGTTATAAAATATCATTAATTAAATTGGATGAATTTTAACAGTGAGTATACAAATTTCTGAAAACAAACCAAGTTTCTTAAATGATCAAATATTTTTCATAAAAAAGATGTATTTTAAACGTGTGTGTTTTTATTAAACTCAAAACTAGAACCATAGTTTCTTAAATGCACAAATATTTTATAAAAAGGAAAGTACACAGTTAAAATATATCTTACTTCTTTTTATTAATTTAATTTTTATATAAAATTTAATAGGTTTATTAATTTATAATTTAAATATTTAAATTTTGAAGAAAGGTAGGATAGGATTTTTAAATATATTAGGATGGATTAATAGATATTTTTTTTTTTTTAAGTTGAAAAAATTAGGATGTTCAGACAATTTTAGTAAAGAGGATTATTTATTTGATATATAAAAGATTCAGTAAGTTTTAGTTCAATAGTCATTAACATTTATAGACTGACGATACAACGGAAGACGTGTTTGCAGGAGTTTAACCACGTTAAAAACCACGTTAGTGGTAACGAACTGTAGTAAGGAGTGATTCGGCTTAATAGTAACCAAAACTAGTGGTCCTGAATGTCGCTAGGGGGCTCATTCTAACGGAAATTAAAATTTCTAGTGCCCTTATTAAGTAACCATAAAAATTGGAGGGCACCTAGGCCCCTTCCCACGCTCACTTTTTTCTCAAAGTCGCTGGATCAAAATTTGAGATAACCATTTTGTTCAGCATAGTCGAAAAACCTAATAATTATGTCTTTCGGGACGACCTAATCCCCTACAGTCCCCAGGGAAGGGGCAGCAAGTTACAAACTTTGACCATTGTTTACATATAGTAATGGTTATTGCGACGTGTACAAACGTTTTCAGGGGAATTTTTTCACGTTAAAGGGGGGTCGGGAGAAGGGGTTACGTGGGAGAGCCTTTCCATGGAGGAATTCACCACGAGGAAAGGGAATTTCCATGAAGAGACCTCAGGATTTTCTAGCATTTTCTAAAAAAAAACAATGAGAAAATAAATAATAAAAAAGTTTTTTCAGGCGGAAGTAAGGAGCAGCATAAGAACCTAAAACGAACAGAAATTATTACGTATATAAGGGGGTTCGTCTCTTCGACAATACCTCACTCTTTATGCTAAAGTATTTTTAGTAATTTCAACTATTTATTCTACGGCCTTTGTGATTCAGGGGTCATTCTTAAAGAATTGGGACCAAATTGAAGCTTTAGTGTAAAGAGCGAGGCATTGACGAGGGGGAGAACCCCTTCATATACGTAATAAAAATATACACATATAGAATATCGTTAGGTAAGCTGATTCGTAAGTTACGTATATTCATTACTAATAAAAACGTTCGTAAAAAAAAAGTTCTAGATGCCTTTTTAAGTAAACAAAAATTGGAGTGCAACTAGGCCTTCTCCCCATTTCTTTTTTTATCAATCGTCCTTTTTTTTAGAATCGTCCGATCAAAACTATAAGAAAGCCATTTAGCAAAAAAAATAATAATATGCAAATTACGTTTTAATTATTCATGTGCGGTGAGCCAAAATCAAAACATGCATTAATTAAAAAACGTTCAGAAATTAAACAAAAAACAAGTTTTTTTAACTACAAGTAAGGAGCGACATTAAAACTTAAAACGAACAGAAAGTACTCCGTATATGAAAGGGGTTGTCCCCTCCTCAACGACTCGCTCTTTACGCTAAAGTTTCTTATTTTTTTAAAAAGTAGAGCTGTGAAAAAGAGCCAAACTTTAGTGTAAAAAATAATATTCAAATTTCGTTTTAATTATTCATGTACGATGAGCCAAAATCAAAACATGCATTAATTAAAAAACGTTCAGAAATTAAATAAGAAAAAAAGTCTTTTAACTGCAAGTAAGGAGCGACATTAAAACTTAAAACGAACAGAAATTATTCCGCATATGAAAGGGGTTGTCCCCCTCCTCAACGCTTTGCTCTTTACGTTAAAGCTTGACTCTTTCTCACAACTCTACTTTTTAAAACAATACAAAAACTTTAGCGTAAAGAGCAAGGCGTTGGGGAGAGGACAACCCCTTTCATATATGGAATAATTTCTGTTCGTTTTAAGTTTTAATGTCGCTCCTTACTTGCAGTTAATTTTTTTTATTATTTAATTTCAGTTTTTAATGAAAAGGACCTCAATATGCAATTATGCAATTTTCAGCGGTAGCGGGCACCAAAATAAAAAAGAAAGAGGTTGAAAAAAAGTAAAAACTAATGTAATTGTCATTGGGAATCGATACATTGTTAATGTTTGAAATTTTGTGGACAGAAAAGCGTTACAACATGTAATGAATTAGTTTTGCTTGCTTATTTACACAGTTTAATGTGGCAACACTGACAAAATTGTGATGCTTTAATAAAACTTAATAATTTTGAAGCAACCAAGAACAAAATCTTATAAAATCAGTTTTCATGTATTAATAGACCAAAAAGCTTTTCTCCTAAAAAAAAATGTGCTACAAACCTCCGGTGTACTCTTTACTTTTGGGCAATTCTTTAAGATTTTTGTTCCCCTGTAAAACATCTCATTTAGCTACAACCTACGAAGGACGCGATACTAGAAACTCTGGATTCAACACTTTCAGATATATCTGTTCACCAAGCCAGACTTACTTTATTATTTAAACTTATTCTAAGAGAATGAACAAAAGGTGCTTAAAATATAGGAAATTTACTTACTTTCGCAAGTTTTTAACAAGTTTTTGAATCTAAGACAAAGCAGAATAAATTTCTAAATTCAGTTGGTGAGTCTAAGCTATCGAATGATGTCAAATTGTCGTATAACGTAGAAAAATTATCATAATTAACGTTAATTAGAATTAAGAAGTAACATAATAAAAAATCAATGCTAAAAAACATACAAAATAAATATAAGCAAGAATAAAACATACAGAACCTGCAGAGGGAATATGCAATTAAGTTGCAAATTTTTTATGATGGTAAAAATTATGTTTGATTGTTTTATTTGGTTAAGTGGAGACTCATAACACCATACATATCTTAGAAATTTTGGAGAAAAAATTCAATTTTTTATAGAAAAGACTGTTACGTGCAGTTATGCAGATTTTGGTATTAGTATGTGCCAAATAATAAAAAAAACATACTTAGGTGAAAAATCAGCTAAAAAATTAGCCAAAAAATATGGAGCCAAACAGCTTAAGATTTTTTTTCGAAATGTCATTTTATAGAAAAGACTTCTATAAGCAGCTTTGCAGGTTTTGGTATTAGCATGTGCCAAATAAAAGAAAATAAAACTTAGGAGAACAATCAATAAAAAAAAAATAGCTAAAAAATATGGCACCATAAAGCTAAAGAATTTTCTTGAAAATGTCATTGTATAGCAAAGACTTCCATGTGCAGCTATGCTGGTTTCGGTAAGAGCATGTGCCAAATAAAAAAAAAAGAAAAATTGGGAGAAAATCAATAAAAAAATAACTAAAAAAAAATGGCGTGATACAGCTTAAGAATATTCTTAAAAATGCCATTTTATAGCAAAAACTTTCATATGCAGCTATGTAGGTTTTAGTATTAGTATGTCTAAAATAAAAAAGATAAAATAAGGCTTGGGAAAAAAATCAATAAAAAATAGCTTAAAAACATGGTGCCAAATATCTTAAGAATATTCTTAGAAATGTCATTTTACAGCAAAGTCTCTCATGTGCAGCTATGCAGGTTTTGGTATTAGTATGTGCCAAATAAAAGAAAATAAAACTTAGGAGAAAAATCAATAAAAAAAATAGCTAAAAATTGGGCACCAAGCAGCTCAAGAATTTCTTTAGAAATTTCATTTTATAGCGAAGAATTCCATGTGCAGCTATGCAGGTTTTGGTATTAGCATGTGCCAAAAAAAAAAAAAAAACTGGGAAAAAAATTCAATGAAAAAAATTACCTAAAAAATATGGCACCAAACAGCTTAAGAATTTTCTTAAAAATGTCATTTTATAGCGAAGAATTCCATGTGCAGCTATGCAGGTTTTGGTATTAGCATGTGCCAAAAAAAACTGGGAAAAAAATTCAATGAAAAAAATTACCTAAAAAATATGGCACCAAACAGCTTAAGAATTTTCTTAGAAATGTCATTTTATAGCGAAGACTTCCAGGTGCAGCTATGCAGGTTTTAGTATTAGCATGTGCGAAAAAAAAACCTTTGGAGAAAATGAATAAAAAAATAGCTAAAAAATATGACACCCATACAGCTTAAGATTGAGTAGCTAACAGATTACCGATATTCAAATTTGTAGAGACGAAAAGCAATTTCGAATTCGACTAATTAATTCTTCTTTATTTATTTCAACAATTCGACGTAGCACGACTGACACAAACGCTGTACTGCCCTAAAAACTTCATAAAAAACTTCCTTTGACAGAAAATCATTGATAGAGAAGACTTCCATGTGCAATTATTCAGGTTTTGATTTGAGCGTGAGCCAAATAAAAAAAAAAAAAAAACCGTGAAAAAATAATTCGAAAAAAATTAGCTAAAAAAATGTATAGTGCCAAACAGCTTAAGAGTAAGTAGCTTTCCTTTGAAGGCGTACCTGTCTTCAACACATTAATGTTTGATTTTTTTACGACAAAAAATGTTCTCAAATTCAACTAATTAGTTTACTTATTAATCTTCACGGCTAACCTGACAACACTGACAAAAAATTGGTCTGCCCAAAAAATCATAATTTTGAAAGAATAAAAAAGAAAAATAGCGGTTTTCAGGCATGAATAGACACAAAATGGGCCATAATGAGGGGGAGATGGGAACAGACTTTTATTTGATGCCCTAGGTACTTTAAGAGTCTCCAGTACACATTGGTTACGCCTCCTCAGAGGCCTGCTGAAACCCTATAACCGAATCAAAAAAATCATTTGATTAGGATTATCATGAGAAATTTTGAAGAGCCAAGGGGAACATTTTGGTTCCCCCAAGAATATTAGATTTTGCTTACCTTATTAAAGAGAGCTAGAATTTCCGGTGAAGCAGAGCCTTCCACCTGTATGAGCAGCCTTTCTATGTCTTCTCTTGATATCAAGTTCCCCTCATTATTGCAAGCAAAAACTGTGAATGCGACTATAAAAAAGGGTGATTAAACTATATGTATGATAAATGAAATACATGATAATACATGATCATACATGATAACACATAAGACAAACAACATTTCTAAGATATCCTTCTTTGCCAAAGGAGGAATAGGTGGCATGCCCCGAACAAATTGAAATATTTAGGCTTAGAACACACCTTTAATAGCAGTATATTCAGCCCCCCCCCCCAAATTAATTATTCTCTCCCCTTGAAGTATGGATTAAGCTGCAGTCAAGAGGGATTCTTGTCCTCCCACCACTCAAAAATATGAAAAACAAATAAAAGAATGTTTGGTCATTCAATGGCTGTAAAAAACACTATTTTTCTACAACCTATCCTAGAAATGAGATTCCTTTGTGAAATCCCCTCTCTCGACTTCAAGCAGTCAAGCTATGTGTCCACAGGAGCATCCAAGCCTGGTTTTAATAGTACGGATATATTTTTTTTCCCACTGAGGTTTTCTTAACCCAAGGACGTAAGAATATAAGTTGCCTCAGAAGCTGCAGGGTTCATATTATCCTTGGAGGCACATTCGCTGAGCCTTTCAACCATTCTACCTTGGCTACCTTGGCTTTCAACATAGGCTACCTTGAGCCAGATATTTAAAGTTGTAAATTTTTAAGTCTTTTAGAGACAAAAAGTTTCAGTTTCTTTTTTAATAGAATAGATGTATTTTTCCCCACTGAAGTATTCTTAAACCAAGGGCGTAAGAATATAAGTTGCCTCAGAAGCTGCAGGGTTCGTATTATCCTTGGAGGCACATTCGCTGAGCCTTTCAACCATTCTACCTTGGCTGCCTTGGGTTTCAACATAGGCTACCTTGAGCCAGATATTTAAAGTTGTAAATTTTTAAGTCTTTTAGAGACAAAAAGTTTCAGTTTCTTTTTTAATAGAATAGATGTATTTTTCCCCACTGAAGTATTCTTAAACCAAGGGCGTAAGAATATAAGTTGCCTCAGAAGCTGCAGGGTTCGTATTATCCTTGGAGGCACATTCGCTGAGCCTTTCAACCATTCTAAGTAAGAGGCTATCTCAAACTTCTGGTCAGAAGTCATAGGGGTATGGGTAGATTAAAAAGTGTACAGGGGTGCCGGATGCTCTCAATTCACTTTCGATCCTTAAAAAGGACGCAGGAACTCTCAATTTTTACCCCCCAGGATATTGAGTCATTTTTAAAATTTATCCAGAAGTTCTTATAATTTCGATAATAAAAAATTCTTTGGATAGGGGGAAAGGGGGAGGGATTTATGAAAATAATAGAAATAGAGATTGTCATTCTATTACTTAACGGTGAATTTATTCAACCAATAATCATAGCGATAAACTGAAATGCGCCTGACCGGTTTTTTACTTGAACCAGCAGGAATCCTGCAAAATCAGATTGATTTCAAAAGTGAAACGATCAGTCATATTTTGTTTACAGCTAGCAACTTGTTTCAAACAGTTCGTGGTAACAAACTGTAGTAAGGAGCAACCCGGCTCAATAGTAAACAAAACTCTAAAAAACGGAATTTTTATACCGTAATTTTTATACCGAATTTTTTACCGAATCTTTACCGAAAGTTTATACCGAATTTTTATACATCAAAAACGGAATTTTGATGTTATAGCAACATCAAAAGAATCACATTTTAATGCTGACTTTAAATATATGAGTTTCATCAAGTTTAGTCTTACCCATCAAAAGTTACAAGCCTGGGAAAATTTGCCTTATTTTAGAAAATAGGGGGAAATACCCCCCTAAATGTTATAGAATCTTCGCTGAAGCTTTTTATTGTTTTCAAAAGTAGAGTTGTGACAGAGTCAAACTTTAGCGTAAAAAGCGAGGCGTTGCGGAGGGGATGACCCCTTTCATATACGGAGTAATTTCTGTTCGTTTTAAGTTTTAATTTCGCTCCTTACTTGCAGTTAAAAAAACTTGTTTTTTTTTATTTAATAAATAAATGAAAGCAATCTCATGTACTGTTGGTGTTTTAAAGATATGAATTCAAAGTATCGTTTTCGGGCAAAAAAAAAGAAAATCAAATTTTGTTTTCAATTATAAATACTAGTAGAAATTCTTAGATAACTTCGAAGACCACACTGCCTTTCCATGACGAAAGTAAAACAGTTCAAAATAGGGATGAAACCTTTTTATTGACAGTGAACAGATACAAAATTTAACTGGATATTTCGAACACATATACAGTGTTCATCATCAGCAGTAAAACTAAAAACTAAATAAAAAATAAAACTTTTTATTTAAAAAGTCAAAAAAAAAGAAAAAGAAAATCAAATTTTGTTTTCAAATTCTAGTAGCAACGTCGCCTATTCATTTTCGCTTGACGAAAGAACTTAGCTTCAAAAGCGTTTTCCCTCATCAATTACCAATCAATTACCAATTACAATTACCAATTACCAATCTACAATTACCTACAATTACCCTACATCAATTTCCCTTTTAAAATCATAAAATCAAAACATCAATTTGACACAAATTCAGTTTTAGTCTGTAACAAAGTTTTAGACTAGGGCAAAAATAATTAAATATAATTAGAACACCTAAAATACTCATAAGAAGTTTATAATTTGCATCAAAGAAATTCGTTGGATGATGCTAACAAAAGAACAGTCATACGCTTCAAGGTTGGAGTCAAAAAATTTTTGGCAAGATTTTGCTTTAATAGCTCTTTATAAGGTGTCTGCAAGGGGATTAATTTAATAAAACAATGGATGTTTTTCCAGGGGAAGTAAAGAATGAAGTCGAAACTTAAAACGAACAAAAACTATTACTTCACAGCCTGTCTATATATATATATATATATATATATATATATATATATATATATATATATATATATATATATATATATATATATATATATATATATATAGTTTTGACTATACAATCTTAATTTGTAAGAAATATGCTTAACTATTACTTAAAATGAAGATCAAATAAGACATAGCATGAACTCTGTAAATCCGTTTATTTCTCTCTATACACAGTGAATTTAAGTTATGATACAAATTCTAAAGCTAGTCTATAGTCCTAATACTATCAAGATGGCTTTACCTCAGAATTGTCAAAATTGTCAACAAATTAATCATGACATGTCCTTTTAGAACCCAAACGAGAGCAAGTCATTGAACTGAGCCATTGCGCAGAAGTGATACCAAATTAAACAAAACAAAAATGGTAAAGCAACAATCTTAAAATGAATTGTTGCTTTACCTGAAAAGGGATTGATCCTAAAAGGGATTGATAATATTTTTATAATGTAAAAAGTGCCCTCAATCGCTTTTCTTTTACTGTACCAAAGCTCCTATATAATTTTGTGTTTTCAGTAAAGCGCTATTTTTTTATAATACTAGAAACATAGGGAAACATAAATAGTTGTTTTATTTGAACTAGTTTTATTAATATTTATATTAGATAGGCTGTGAAGTAATAATTTTTGTCCGTTTTAAGTTTCACTTCGCTATTTACTTCCCTTGGAAAACTTTGTATTATGAAATTAATCTTTGTTCGTTTTCGATTAAAACATAACGTAGAAAAAAGGCTGCCAAGATCTTTTTTTAATTACGGAATAATGCATGATCCTATTAAGTTTTAATGTCGCTCCTTAGTTTCAGTTGAAAACCCATTTTAATATAATTTACAATTATCACCGATCTAGGGGAGATAAGACACATTTAGAATATGCTGCAGACAACCTTGACAGCAACAAAAATCTTTCAGTTTATAACATAAAGTTCATTGTCTATACTTCACAAAACAATACATGGTTTTCAGGAACGGTTGTTTTTCGATAAACAAAAAGCTGTTTTTACAGACCGACTTCGCCTGATAAAGCCATAATGAAGACAGGGCTTTATAAATCTTCTACTGACTAGCAGAAGGGTGAAAACACGGTATTGGTTTTGCGACTTACATTCGTTTCACAACTCTTTTCCCTGATTTTCGAAGTAACCATAGAACATCCATTGACTGTGCATACATCAATAAATGAAGAAAAAATTTGCTTTCATTCGCTATATCAATACATCTCCAAGCTCAGTTGGATTGTTCTTAAAGTTTGTTAGAAAAACGTGACTTACCCACAGCAGAAGGATTTTATTTTTATTACATTATTTTCAATTGAGAATTCTTCTTCTTGTTGCTGATCCATCTTTGCCAGCAAACGCTTATACCAACCAGTATTCATTACAGATGTCTCGGACATAAAATTCATCTTTGTATCATTTACAGAGAAAAATTTATTCTGGGTTTGGTGATGTTGGCACCGTGACTTACACACATGACTTACACTCGCGTTTTTGACGCTGTGAAAAAAATTCAAATATTTGGTTTATTTTGTTAACTTCGATTATTAAAGTAGGGACAAGAACTAAAGGAGCACTTATCACTTTCTTTCAAGCATCACTAGTGATTTGACATGGAAACCTGTAACTCAAAGACTTGCCATCAATAACAGGACAGGGCAGAATCAGGACCACTCTAGAAAGTTCAATTTCATCACGGTCATTGGCTTGAAACTTGAAGCAGCACAGAGAAGAACCAGCCTTTCTGAGGAAGATCACTTCGACAGAATGTGGACGAAGTGTATCAATCATTGCAACATAAACTTTTCACACATACTTCCTCTTTTTCCCTTTCACCTCATAAGCAACTGTGATGAACATACCCGTCATTAAATGCTTGTACTGAAATCCACCAGTTGGTGCTTTGAGGGGAATTTCACTGTCAACCTTCTCTTCATTGGCGTTTGAGATTTCGTGTTCGCTTGGACCTTCAACAGCAGTCTCCGATGGTTCAGGATCATAAACCAAATGGAAGTGCACATCTGATGAGATGGACGAGAAGACGGAATGAGATTTCACGTGGAGTGTCTTTTCAATGCATGCAGTGGCAAAATGAATCTCGTGCGTTTTGAAAATTGGCTGTTTCCTCATGGTGGACCAGCGTGAGGATTCAAGAGATGAATGGATACCTTCAAATCCTCAACTAGCGAGGTAAAAGACCATAATAGAAGTCTCGTCTATTTTCAGAGTTTTATAGAATTGTTCAGCATTGTTAACAATAACTTGGCCTCGCAAAGTATTCAGCCAGACTTTTCGCTTTACTTCGGCTCTGATTCCATCCATGGGACCTGTACCGTCAGTTGTTCCAGAAAACGACCTAGTTCTAGGACACCCATAATCTGATGTCTGATACACAAATGCACCAACCGTGTAGCAATTCTTGTACTGACTCGCAGCAACACCACTCCCGTGATGCATAATGCTAGGTTGGAAATGATGTGAACGAAAATGCTCGACACAAATCTTGGTACCAACTGCAACATCATTCTTGTCATGGGTTAGGTCGTCACTTACGACTACATAGCTCAAGTGTGCAAGACTCCCAATCAGACTACTGTAGTAGAAAACACATATGAAGATTGAAACGGAGGTACTAACCCAGTGAGCACTGATGATTTCATTTTGTTGCTTGATTGCATAGTTCTCAGCAAAGTCGAACTGTAAGACGATGTCGGCCCCTCTTAGAGTTTCTTTTACTTTCCTGAGCTCATAGTGCTGGCGATGCACGTTATAGAAATGAAGGGAAATTGTTTTGAGGTTCTTTGAGGCACAAAAGAACTTCTTTAGCAGAGCCTTTCTTTAGCCAGATCTTTCTCTAGCATAGAGCACAAGTAAATTGTGCTTTCTCTTCAAAACGCGACTTACACTCGACACTTCGAGTGTAAGTCACCTTTTTTCACCCTGTGGTAATCAACCTCTCACACGGAAAGATCGTAATTGATCGTAGAGGGATGCGTCAGAGCCTGCAGGTTGGGATCCGATTCTGCTTTCATTTGCGTTGTCCGTGAAAACATTACGTGCTCAAACGTGACTTACCCTCGCAGTAAAAACGGGTAGCTTGAGATGAGTAGTCAACAGTTTGTTTCATTAGATGACGATTGTTGCAAGAACAACAGTTTAGTCTGATCTAATGATGGCACTGATTTTAGATTTTTTCCAAAAGTAATTATAAGAGATAGTTCTCATATTGCCGGACCGGTTTGCGAGGGTAAATCACGATAATTTTCTTTTTGTTATATAAAAGCTCAATAACCGCACTTTTTCTTCTATTGTTTTAAAAGAGAACTTCACAACCAAACAATTTGGATTCTTACCTTTCCAATGATGTATTCACATGTCCAAAATTATCTGTGTTGACTGACGTCATGTTTGTCGACTGACGTCATTATAAGGATTGAGCATTATGTCGTCATGAAGTTGTTTGTCGACTGAGGTCATGTTTGTCGACTGAGGTCATGTTTGTCGACTGACGAAATTACAGACCGGGACAATGGGACACAAATGACGACCGGGACACCGGAACACAGAGAATATAAATGACGACCGGGACACTCAAAGATAAATTACAGACTGGGACACCGGGACACAAATGACAAGCGGGACACAGGGAATATAAATGACGACCGGGACAAAGGGACACGACTACAACGAGGACGCCGGGGGGCACAGGGGGATATATAAATGACGACCGGGACACAGGGAATGTTCGATTAGCAATCATCATCAAAAAAGCTCAAGGGCAATCATTAGAATAATGAGGTATAGATCTGAATACGGATTGTTTTTCCCATGGACAATTATATGTTGCATGTTCAAGAGTCGATAAACCTGACAATCTATTTATATGCACAGACAATGGGACAGCGAAGAATGTTGTATATTCGCAAGTTTTACGTAGTTGAAAACATATATATGTATATATCTATCTATATTCACAGGTGGGACACAGGGACACAACTAAAATGGCGCGAAACGACTTACGTGCGCGGGGGGGGGGGCACGAAGCGCCACCCCAACAGCTAGTAACTTATAGAATTTAGACCATGTGTCTGAAATACCGTGTTTTCACCCATAAACTAGTAGGCTACTGTAACAAAGAGAGCTGTTTAAGGGCTCATTTAGAAGCAAATATTTATGCCTAATCGCTTTTTATAAATTTGACTTGATAGCACATTCCCACAAAGTGCACTTTTGGCTGTTTTCCTCATTTTTTTTTCAAATGAAAAAAGTGCCTTTTCCAATGAAACAACCAAAAAGCGTTTGTTTTTTTTTTTTTTAAACCTAGACAGGAGCAAAAACTACGTTAAAAACAATTATTATTTTACGCGAATCAATTTTTTTTGGTTCTATTTTATTCGTAATGCATCATTGGTTAATATTATTTATCGAAATGGATAAGATTTTTGTTTTGTTTAACTCTCCATTTACTTTTCACGCTTTCTTTTTTTCTAAACACTTTCCGCTTGATAACTGCTTTACAACATTTAGGTTCCACTTGAACCAGGGACCTTTAGGTAACATTGGGGGGGGGACGGAATTCTGAGACTTTGAATTTAAAAAAAGATGTTGGTTCATTTTTGGAGGCCAATACCATCAAAATTTTTATGTACACATAGGCTACCTTGAGCCAGATATTTAAAGTTGTAAATTTTTAAGTCTTTTAGAGACAAAAAGTTTCAGTTTCTTTTTTAACAGAATAGATGTATTTTTCCCCACTGAAGTATCCTTAAACCAAGGGCGTAAGAATATAAGTTACCTCAGAACCTGCAGGGTTCATATTATCCTTAGAGGCACATTCGCTGAGCCTTTCAACTATTCTAAGTAAGTGGCTATCTCTAACTCCTGGTCAGAAGTCAGAGGGGTATGGGTAGAGTAAAAACTGTATAGGGATGCCGGATGCACTCAATTCACTTTCGATCCTTAAAAAGGACGCAAGAACTCTCCATTTTTAACCGAATGAGCCCTTCCCAAGTTTCTACGATACCCACTTCCATACAAGGTGGTCAGGGAATTATGATAGCAAAATAAAATACATATTCAAACAGTTCGTGGTAACGAACTGTAGTAAGGAGCGACCCGGCTCAATAGTAACCGAAACTCTGAAAAATGGAATTTTAATACCAATAGTTACATCAAAAAAATTGTATTTTAATGCTGATTTTAAATATACAACTTTCATCAAGATTAGTCTTACCTATCAAAAGTTACGAGCCTGAGAAAATTTGCCTCATTTTAGAAAATAGGGAAAAGCACCCCCTAAAAGTCATCCAAACTTCAGCGTAAAGAGCGGGGCGCTGAAGAGGAAAAGCCCTTTCATATACGGAGTAATTTCTGTTCGTTTTAAGTTTTAATGTCGCTCCTTACTTTCATTTAAAAAAAACTTGTTTTTTTTATTTATCACACATGAGAGGCGCGTGGCTCTTAATTAAGATAACGCTAAAAGGTTGACAATGATTTAAGAAAGATCTACGACTTGAACCTCCAAATCTTTGAAGCAATTCAAATTTTTGACTGATTAAAACAATTAAAACAAAATTAAAACAATAGTTCTTAAACTGCTTTGTTTTATCATTACTAATCCTTTAGATTCGACTGAATCTCATTTTAAATCAACACATTCAAACCAACACATGAGACACTTATGCAGAAGTACACTGCTGGGAGAGGGGTGAATTGGGCATAACCTTACATAATGAGCTATGTAAACAGAAATATAGGAGGAAGATACTCCTCGAGAGTCCAGGCTCCAACAAGTCGAGCATAAGCACTTGTGTACCACCATTTGAGAATAGATGAGATCAATAATCAACTAGCCAGCTTACTTACGATCATTACTTTAAGGCGATAAAAGGTAAGGTAAATAATACAGCATTATACTTTACAGTCCTTACCGGCGGTGCTGATCTCCATTTCTTGGCCCTTCAGCCAGGAAGTGCAGAGGGGGGTGGGGGGGCCAACCATCCTGCGCTTTCGCGCACCCAGATTTTTCCAGGTACCCCGGCTGAGCTTACAGAGTCATGCCACTGACCCCCGTCCCAAACTAAATAATTGGGTAAACTAGGATATGTCGAATGTTTGAGGCAATTTTTTGGGATTTAAATCCTGTTTTTCATTTATACTGTTTCAGTGTGATTAGTAGCTTCAACAAACTATGCATAATATAAGTAAAAATAATTCAAGAAATATAATTTCGAACTATGTATAATTCAAAACTAAGCTGACCTATTCATAGAACTTCAAACCACAGTAATTTTTGACAACTATAGTATTTTCCGGCTCAATGGTGTCAAGGGAGGGGAAGGGAGCAGCTTTTAGACTTTGAAAATATTTTGAGGAGTTTCTTTTCATTGGAAATGCCTCATTTGGTGCTTATATCGAAGTAAAATTGGAAACAAACAAAAATCCCCGTTAAACTTTGAAAAATACATTTAACCCCTCCCCCCCCCCTTCTACATTTCCATAAATTGACACCATCGTTTTCGCTTAAGCTTTTTTGTTGTTCTAAGGCCAACTTCAGTGGAATGAAGTTGCCTTCTATCTACTTTCAATTGCCATTGCAGCCAGTGTTAATCTAAAATAGTTCTTAATGCTTTTCAGCAAGCGTTTTAAGACATTTTCGTCTATCCTTTATCCATCTGATGTCACTTAATCAGTTTGCATTTTTTCTTCTGTGTTTTTATACATTTTGAACTATTATTCAGCATTTAAGCATTAAACCGGCTAAAAATGGCAAATTTGAATTATGACCAAATACGAGGCAACAAGCTGGGATCAAGCCTCTACGAGCCATTTACTAAATTAAAATAAATTGATTATTTATCTACTGAACGTGGCCAAGAATCAGATATCGAGACTGTGATATGAAATTGGAATTTAGCAAAATTTTAAAAATCGTCCTGTCATTAGCATCAGCGCAAGGAAAAAATTCATATGGCTTGCATTTTAGCCAATGGTAACAAACGAACTTTTACGAGCAGGAGAAAAAATTAAATATAGTTCATGAGTCACTATTCAAAAGTTTTCGGATACGACAAGTATACTAATTAAGTAAATCTGTTTTTAAGTCAGTTTTAAATTCGTTCAATTTTCTTTCACCAAAATGCAGCAGTACCTTTTCTTCTTGGGGTTAATATCAGCTAATAAATATTGTCTAATTAAAAAATAAAAAAGTTAAAAAATAGAAATATAATCCTTCGCCTTCTTTTACTTCTTTTCTGTCACTTACACTTTTTTCTGTCTTTACCAACCAGGAAGTTCTCCAGGCAAATCTTTTCTCCGTGAAGCTTGCCCCAAAAATGCGGAAAATGAAATTACTACAACATCAAGATTCTATTTCGTCAGTCTTAAAGCAAAATTTAGAAAGCAAAGATTTCACTTTAGCTCTACCAAAAGACATTTTCAATTTTCTAGGGACCGAGGTTTAAAGAAAATTTTCCGGGGAAACAATTGAAATTAAGAAAATTTATTCAAAAACATGGCTTTGAATAGAGATACGGGTGATTTTAAATTCAATTCAATATATGATAATTTACTACGATCAGATAAAACACAGTTCATTTCTCCCAATATGCTTGACCTCTACCAACCAGATAGTTCAGATCAAGCTAATGAACCGGAAACTAGGAAGTCAAGGAAAGTTGCTTTCGTGATTGCGTTAAAAAAAATAACAGTAAATAATATGTAATTATTTTGTTCTGTATAAATATCATTGTTTTAATTGTAATAATTCACTTTTATCTGTTGATGACGGTTACTATATATGTGACCGAAATATCCAGAGATTTTGTCATTGTTTTCCCTTTCTAATAAAAGGATTTATCCCTATTTCAACTGTTATTTGTTCTTCTCCCTTCCATCTTCCATCAAAATATATAGAATAAACTTACATAATAGCCTTTCCTCGTGTGTTCCTCTTGTCAAAAGAACTAGTCCACAGACCAACTCTTTCCAGCCAATGCCTCGAGATGTTCCTCCATACAACGTAAAAATGTGCTAAATAATTGTAAATAATAATAAATAAATAAGATGTGCGCATAATTGAAAATGAACACTGATTATTAACATGGTAATGTAAAACAGGTTACAACGCTCTGATATAAAGAAAGGTTTCATAGTAACCTGTTCCACAAATTTTCATTTTGGTTTTTTAGAAGAAATTTCATTTCATTCATTTCATTTCCTTGCATTTCATTCAATTTCATTTCTGAGAAGATAACAGTGAGGTTCAAACAAAAAATGAGGCTCAAAGGCTCAGTTGCTCAATTCAGGCTTAAAGGCTCAATGAGGCTCAATTCAGACTCAAAATCCCCTTAGGTTTTTTTTGTTTGGTGTTTATTTACCATTTACACCTGCTAATTTTTGCTATAGGAACAAAACCCCACTATGCAAATGCTCTGCCAAACAATCAAATGTTGAATTGACTGAGCCACTGACTAACAGGGGTGTAATTCACGAAATTTAGAGGGTGGGGAAAGGGTCAGTTTCAAAATGTAGGATGTACTATTTTGCTATTTTCCTGGTCTTTTTCGGCAAAATACAAAAAAAAAGAACTGCAATGAAAATATAAGAAAAAATTATTTTCAAAATGGAGGGACATAAAAATTGAAGGGGTAACTGCCCCTCCCCCAAAGTTGACACACCTGTTTGCTAAGTAATTAGCGGAACTGAATCATCATTATTGTAACGACTGTATATGATACTATAGTGACATTTGTCTACAAAAACAAAATTGTGCACAGCTTCATGGCTAAGCAAATATATCCCATCTTTAGTTTGATGAGTTGGGCAATAGGCTATTGAACTTTCAAAAGCTATTCTTCCGACTAACCAGTGAGATTAAAGATTGGGGGCATATTCTAGATTAAATAACATACACTGGAAAGCTTAGAACAGTCTTAAAATATTAATACAAAATTTAAGAAAAGACACAAGGACATAGAATTAATGGATTTTACTAATACAAAATGGAAAGCTTGGAAAAATCTAAGAGTATTAATGCAACATCAATGAAAGGATGAAAACAATTAGTGGAACAATAAAAGGCTGAACAATCCTTTCTAGAACAAGTTCCAGCCTTTCCGATTTTCTGCTTCTGTAGCACAAACGTAACCTATGTCATCAATTTACCCAAGTTCAAGTTCATTTATTTATTAATCGCACATACATGTATATATATATATATATCTATATATATAAAAATAAGTTGTCTGTCTGTGGATGGATCAGGTGACGTCACCTGAAAAAACTGGATCAGGTGACGTCAAAACCGAAAAAACTAAAAAAGGCAAAAACTACAAAAAAAACTAAAAACTAATAAAAAAAATAAAAAAGCTAAAAAACTAAAAAAACTAAAAAAAGGCAAAAACTACAAAAAAAACTAAAAACTAATAAAAAAGCTAAAAAACTAAAAAAACTACAAAAAGGCAAAAACTACAAAAAAAACTAAAAACTAATAAAAAAAATAAAAAAGCTAAAAAACTAAAAAAACTAAAAAAACTAAAAAAAGGTAAAAAACTAAAAAAACTAAAAAAAAAGGAAAAAACTGAAAAATAAGCTAAAATAAAGGTAAAAACTAATAAAAAACTAAAAAAAAAACTGAAAAAACTAAAAAAAGGCAAAAACTACAAAAAAAAACTAAAAACTAATAAAAAAAGTAAAAAAGCTAAAAAACTAAAAAAACTAAAAAAACTAAAAAAAGGTAAAAAACTAAAAAAAATAAAAAATAAAAAAAAACTAAAAAAAAGGAAAAAACTGAAAAATAAGCTAAAATAAAGGTAAAAACCAATAAAAAACTAAAAAGAAAAAAAGGAAAAAACTAAAAAAAATTTTCATCTAAAAAACTAAAAAAAACTAAAAAAGGTAAAAACTAAAAGAACTAAAAAAGAAAAAAATAAATGACAACACTCAAAGAGAAAGCGACCAGGACAAAAGGAATGTTCGATTAGCAATCAACAAAGCACCGGGACACAGGGAGTATAAATGACAACCAGGACATAAGTAAAAAATAAAAACTATCTATATATATAAAAATAAGTTGTCTGTGGATCTGTGGATCGTGGATCAGGTGACGTCACCTGAAAAAACTGGATCAGGTGACGTCAAAACTGAAAAAACTAAAAAAAGGCAAAAACTACAAAAAAAACTAAAAACTAATAAAAAAAATAAAAAAGCTAAAAAAATAAAAAAACTAAAAAAAGGCAAAAACTACAAAAAAAACTAAAAACTAATAAAAAAGCTAAAAAACTAAAAAAACTAAAAAAAAGGCAAAAACTACAAAAAAAACTAAAAACTAATAAAAAAAATAAAAAAGCTAAAAAACTAAAAAAACTAAAAAAACTAAAAAAAGGTAAAAAACTAAAAAAAACTAAAAACTAAAAAAAACTAAAAAAAAGGAAAAAACTGAAAAATAAGCTAAAATAAAGGTAAAAACCAATAAAAAACTAAAAAAAAAACTGAAAAAACTAAAAAAAGGCAAAAACTACAAAAAAACTAAAAACTAATAAAAAAAGTAAAAAAGCTAAAAAACTAAAAAAACTAAAAAAACTAAAAAAACTAAAAAAAGGTAAAAAACTAAAAAAAATAAAAAATAAAAAAAAACTAAAAAAAAAGGAAAAAACTGAAAAATAAGCTAACATAAAGGTAAAAACCAATAAAAAACTAAAAAGAAAAAAAGGAAAAAACTAAAAAAAATTTTCATCTAAAAAACTAAAAAAAACTAAAAAAGGTAAAAACTAAAAGAACTAAAAAAGAAAAAAATAAATGACGACACTCAAAGAGAAAGCGACCAGGACAAAAGGAATGTTCGATTAGCAATCAACAAAGCACCGGGACACAGGGAGTATAAATGACGACCAGGACATAAGTAAAAAAAAAAATTAACAAAACTAAAAAGAAGATAAAAACTACAAAAAAACTAAAAAGAAAAAAAAACTAAAAACTAATAAAAAAACTAAAAAATCTAAAAATCTAAATAAACTAAAAAAGAAAAAAAAGGAAAAAAATAAAGGAGAAAAACAAAACTAAAAAACGAATGTATATACAGACCGGTACACCGGGATACAAATGACGACCGGGACACAGGGAATATAAATGACGACCGGGACACAGGGACACAACTACAACGGGGACACCGGGGGAAATAGGGGGATATAAATGACGACCGGGACAAAAAAACTAAAAAGAAAAAAAAACTAAAAACTAATAAAAAAACTAAAAAATCTAAAAATCTAAATAAGCTAAAAAAGAAAAAAAAAGGAAAAAAATAAAGGAGAAAAACAAAACTAAAAAACGAATGTATATACAGACCGGGACACCGGGATACAAATGACGACCGGGACACAGGGAATATAAATGACGACCGGGACACAGGGACACAACTACAACGGGGACACCGGGGGAAACAGGGGGATGTAAATGACGACCGGGACACCGGGACAGGGAATGGTCGATTAGCAATCACCATCAACAAAGCTCAAGGGCAATCATTAGAATCATGAGGTATAGATCTGAATACAGATTGTTTTCCCATGGACCATTATATGTTGCATGTTCAAGAGTCGGTAAACCTGACAATTTATTTATATGCAAAGACAATGGGACAGCAAAGAATGTTGTATATTCGCAAGTTTTACGTAGTTAAAACCATATATATATATATATATATATATATATATATATATATATATATATATATATATATATATATATATATATATATATATATATATATATATATCTATCTATATTCACAGGTGGGACATAGGGACACAACTACAATGGCGCGTAACTATTATGGCGCGTAACGACTTACGCGCGCGGGGGGGCTTGGGGGGGGCGCGAAGCGCCCCCACCAACTAGGTGTTGGGGTGGCGCGAAGCGCCACCCCAACAGCTAGTATATATATATATATATATATGACATAGGCCCATGGGGAGACAAGCTCGAAAAACTAGGCCTAGACAAAGATAAAATAATAACACACTACAATACAAAGATAAACATGACGGCAAAGATACAATAACACAACAATAATATGAAAGACTATATCAACTAATAAAAGTTTAAGCCACATTTCTGATTTTATTAGTTTGCTTATTTTTCAGTGCAAATTCAAAAAGACAAACAGACAATTAATTTATATATTCAAGAATGAAGTTAAAAGTTCCTTTATTAAAAATAACCATCATAGCTACATCTAACACCACAGCTAAATATATAAAAATATTATACCAAGTGGGGTCAATTGAAAGGAGAAGGGTTCATATGCTCCGCCAAAGTTTTTTTGCACCCTATCTAGATTTTGAAAAACATTTTTTTTCGGAACATTTCCATTGAAAGATCTTTTTTATTTTGACAGAACAAATGACAGATCCCCCAACTTTAGATTTTGATAAATGCAATCCCTTTCTTATCCCGCTCCCTCCCTAGATTTTGCTGAATTGACGTCACAAAGTATCTATATATATAAAAATAAGTTGTCTGTGGGTTATGTCTGTCGAGTGGCGTCATGTAATCATGTCGTCATGAAGTTAGTTGTCGTCATGTTTTTATGACGATGACGTCATTAAAGGTATTTAAGAAAATCGTTCAAAGACAAACTTTTAATTGTAAGAAGATCGTGGACGGAAAAATGTTTAATTGTAAAATGAATGAAGAACCTACAATGGCAACAGCCGAGGAAGCTGCTCAAGTGTCTATGCCAAAAAACTTGCGGCTGATAGAGAAAGTAAGAAAAGAAAGCGTGCCGAAGTAGCTGAGTTGGTAAAGCGTTATGTTCCAGGTTCCAGGTCCGAGAGGTTCCAGGTTTGAGACTTGGCTTTAGCATTAATACAAAAGAAGAAAAAAACTAAAAAAGGTAAAAACTACAAAAAAAACTAAAAAGAAAATACTAAAAAAACTAAAAAGCTAAAAAAAACTTAAAAAAAAACTAAAAAAAAGGTAAAAACTAAAAACTAAAAAAGAAAAAAACACAAAAAAATAACTAAAAAAAGGAAAAACTACAAAAAAAAACTAAAGGAAAAAAAATAAAAACTAATGAAAAAAAACTAAAAAACTAAAAAAAAGGAAAAAAACTGAAAAATAAAGGAGAAAAAGAAAACTAAAAACCGGGACACAGGGAATATAAATGACGACCGGGACACTCAAAGAGAAATTACAGACTGGAATACAGGCAAACAAATAACGACCGGGAGATATAAATGACGACCGGGACACTCAAAGATAAATTACAGACCGGGACACAAATAACGACCGGGACACCGGGACACAGGGAATATAAATGACGACTGGGACACTCAAAGAGAAATTACAGACTGGGACACCGGGACATAAATGACGACCGGGATACTGGGAATATAAATGACGACCGGGACACAGGGATACAACTACAAGGGGGGTGCCAGGGGCACAGGGGGATATATAAATGACGACGGGGACACAGGGAATGTTCGATTAGCAATCACCATCAACAAAGCTCAAGGGCAATCATTAGAATAATCAGGTATAGATCTGAATACGGATTCTTTTTCCCATGGACAATTTTATGTTGCATGTTCAAGAGTCGGTAAACCTGACAATCTATTTATATGCACAGACAATGGGACATCGAAGAATGTTGTATATTCGCAAGTTTTACGTAGTTAAAAACATATTCACAGGTGGGACACAACTACAATGGCACGTAACGACTTACGTGCGCGGGGGGGGCTTGGGGGACGCGAAGCGCCCCCACCAACTAGTATTGTATATATAAGTTAAAATCAATTACCTCAGCTAGGGCGCATGGGACATTTTCTCCAAGGATGTCTCTGATGAAGGCACACTTTGAGAGGACTCCAGTGCTGCCAGATAACCTCCGAAATGCTTCCTTTATTCTGCAAATTTCACTATCATTCACTGAAAAGAAAATCAGTGACATCAAATAATCACGAAGCAATAGTTTAAATTTTTCAATGCGTGGGTGGAGGAAGAAGGCGGTATAATTTACCCCAAAACAAGATATGCCTGGTAAACTTTATGTTCCTTGTGATACTGAACAAGGGATGACATAAAAGGCTTCTTCTACCATATATGCTTTGATTTTATCTCCCCATGATAAATTGTGGCTATGAACTTTTACACCCTGCTGGAAGAGTGTTGTTGAGATATTTCAAGGGTACGGTGGGGGAATGGGCGGGGGGGGGGGGTAATTTTCTCCAAAGCAAGAAATAACTGGTAAAATCCTATGTTTTTCATGAGGCCCTGTTTGGTCTTTTAATAGATTTTTCTTTTAAAGGACGAATCCCCCCCCCCCGAAAGTTTGAGAAATACATTTCCCTCCCCCCTTCTTAAATTTTAGTGAAAAGAAACAAAAATTTTATTTGTTGTGATTCCAAATAATTAGTGAGCCCAAAAACGCTTTTCACCAAATACGCTTTGATTTGAGTCCTCTCCTCCCATCATGAGAAATAGTTCCTATGCAATTTTGTGTCCTCAGAAATTGATAGTGATAGAGAATTGCTGCTGAAAATCTCCAATGGTTGGATGAGGGAAGTGGGAGGAAAAGATTTGTACCAAAAGATCAAATGTTTAGGAAACTCCACATTTGTTTTGATTCTCAAGGAGTGAGCCTAAAGGCTTCCTTTCCCTAATATCCTGTAATTTTAGGCCCCTATGAAAAATGATTCCTTGAAAATTTTGTGTCGCAAAATTCATACTGATGGTAAATAGTTGCAGCAAAATTGTATTGCATAAAGTTTTAATAAAAAAAAAAGTCTTTAGAAAATCAATATACTTTCAAAGAAAATTTGCAAGACAAAATATTAAGTCAGTCTTACCATTATCAGTTTTGTCCAAGATCCCATAAGAAGAGTTTTATTCCTTCTGGGGAAGGGGAGTTCCTCCAATTCTTTTTATTGTATAATATACTAGCTTTAATTGCCTATAACAAGCTTGTAGACAAAAAAAAGGTAAAATGGGAAAAAATAATAACAAACTGCAGTTGCCTAATTCCAGCTCTGTTACATTTAAAAAAAAAGTTAACTATAAAACAGCCAAAATTGAATCAAACTCATTTAAAAATATTGAGTAATTCGCCAAAAGTAGAAAGGTGAAACAAACTAAAAACAAATGAAAGTCACTATTTCATAATCAATATCTGCTACTGTAATTTGTTCAATAAACTTAATTTGTCAGTCATAATATGGGTATTCACAACTAATTATGAGGTAAAAAAAAATATTATTCAGCCAAAGCCATGTGGCAAAACAAGTCTCGTAAAAGAAAAAAAGATGCCAGTTGTATTTATCCAAAGAAACGCACAGGTGGCTTATAAGACTCAATAGTAAAAATCACCACAATTACCAATTGAGAAAGAGATTTATTTAAAAACCGACCATAATTCTTTTGTCCAAATCATTTTTTAACAATAAACAAGAGTTATCAATTGAGTGTCAGTTATGATTTAACAGATTTTTTAAGAATACTTTTCATTTCTTGAAGTAACTGAATACAAAATAAAGAAAAAAGTCAAAATCATAAGTTTAGCTCAAGTCACAAGAATAACAGTCTGAATTTAGCACCAAAAAACTACAAACACTTTCCACTAGCAGCATGGAATCACTACTGCTATTACTAACAACTTACTGTACCACTAAGCCATTTGATACCAACAATGCTACGCATGCTCCTCATCTGTCTCAATATTTTAAAGCCCATCTCTTAATACACTCCCAAAGAAGTTCCAATTTCTTTTGAATTCTTCCTTAAAACCTTGACCTCCTCCCTCACTCCAACCCGGAGACAACCTACCTTTGTTTCCTAGATGGTAGAATATTTTCCCAGCAAAAGACTCCTGGATTTTCCAATTAGGAAATTTGGTTTTCTAAGTATAGTCAATTCTTGTCTTTATGTGACTAATTACATAAAAAACAACTAGTTTTTTTTAACTGAAAGTAAGGAGCGACATTAAAACTTAAAACGAACAGAAATTACTCCGTAAATGAAATGGATTGTCCCCTCCGCAATCCCTCGCTCTTTACGCTAAAGCTTTTAATTGTTTTAAAAAGCAGAATTGTGGCAAAGAGTCAAACTTTAGCGTAAAGAGCGAGGGATTGCGGAGGGGACAATCCATTTCATATACGGAGTAATTTCTGTTCGTTTTAAGTTTTAATGTCGCTCCTTACTTTCAGTTAAAAAAAATTAGTTTTTTTATGTAATTTCTGAACGTTTTTGAATTAATGCATGTTTGATTTTGACTCTCCACACGTAAACTATTCAAATGAAATTTGCATATTAATTCCTTTTTTGGCTAAATGGCTTTCTCTTAGTTTTGATCATACGATTTTGAGAAATATGGGATGGGGAAGGAGGCCTAGTTGCCATGCAATTTTCGGTTACATAAAAAGGCAACTATTAATTTTAATTTTAACGAATTTTTTTATTAGCAAAAAATATACGTAACTTTAGAATTAACTCACGTAACAAACTTTTATATTCTTTAATTTTTATTATGTATATGAGGGGGTTTGTACCCTCGTTAATACCTCCTTCTTTACACTAAATCGTAAGTTTTGTCCCAATTCTTTAAGAATGACCCCTGAATCAGAAAGGCCGTAGAATAAATAGTTGAAATTGCTAAAAATACTTTAGCATAAAGAGCAAGGTATTTATCTCCACCTAAATACCTCGCTCTTTATGCTAAAGTATTTTTAGAACCCCCCATATGCGTAATAATATCTGTTCGTTTTAAGTTTCAATGCTACTTCTTCCTTTCATTTGAAAAAAACGTTTTCATGTTTATTTTTCATTGTTTTCTTATAGTAATGCTAGAGAATCCTGCGCCCTTTTCATTGAATTTTTCTTCCCCCATGACAGATTCCTCCAAGGAAAGATCCTCCAACATAGCCCCCTCTCTTCAGCCCCACCCCCAAACAAAATAAAATCCCCCTGAAAACGTCTGTACACTTCCCAATAACCAGTACTATATGTAAACACTGGTCAAAGTTGTAACTTGCAGCCCCTCCCCCAGGGATTGTGGGGGAGTAAGTCATCCCCAAAGACATAGTTATTATGGTTTTCGACTATGCTGAACAAAATGGCTATCTCAAAATTTTGATCTGTTGACTTTGGGAAAAAAAATGAGCGTGGGAGGGGGCCTAGATGCCCTCCATTTTTTTTGGTCACTTAAAAAGGGCACTAGAACTTTTCATTTCCGTTAGAATGAGCCCTCTTGCGACATTCTAGGACTACTTGGTCGATACGATGACCCCTGGGAAAAAAAAAAACAAAAAAAAACAAACAAATAAACATGCACCCGTGATTTGTCTTCTGGCAAAAAATACAAAATTCCACATTTTTGTAGATAGGAGCTTGAAACTTCTACAGTAAGGTTCTCTGATACGCTGAATCTGATGGTGTCATTTTCGCTAAGATCCTACGACTTTTAGGAGGTGTTTCCCCCTATTTTCCTAAATAAGGCAAATTTTTTCGGGCTCGTAACTTTTGATGGGTAAGACTAAACTTGATGAAACTTATATATTTAAAATCAGCATTAAAATGCGATTCTTTTGATGTAGCTATTGATATCAAAATTCAATTTTTTAGAGTTTTGGTTACTATTGAGCCGGGTCACTCCTTACTACAGTTCGTTACCACAAACTGTTTGATAATAATAATAATAATTTATTTGTGACCCACTTGAAACAGCGGAGTATAAAAACGAACACACAGAAAAAAAAACACAAAAAAAAACAACTTCTGATAACACATTAAATTACTGTAGAAAACATTTTAGAAGATCATGAAAAGGGTTAATAGTAAAATGTATCAAGTCGGACAGTTTCTGGTGTAGCACTTTAAGTTTATTTAATAAATCTGGAGCCCCGAAATTTGTTACCATATCACTGTTCTTGTACCAGGGAGGAAGATACAACAAAAAACGGAGGAAACGAAAATAAGATGACTTGAGAGCCTTTAAATCTTTTCTTTTTAAAACAGGATACAATCCAGAAAGATATAAAACCGAGTGATCACAAAAGCAAGAACAAATTTGTGAAAGGGCTTTGCGGTTGTATTTCCCCCTGTTCGCAACAATTTTAGAATAACCCACTTGAAGTTTAATCTTAGCATCAGAAACAATTTTATTACGAAAAGAGACTAAATTGTTAGTAAGGGTAATGCCCAGCCACCTTAAAGAAGTCACGCACGGAACGCTAAATTCAGAACAATTAAGTCTAGAAGATTTTAAGTCTAGAGGACCAAAATGAAGGAATTCACATTTATCAGGGTTAAGGGTTAGACCTACATTCGAGAAAGCAGTAGAGATACAACGAACAGAAGCCGAAAGCCCAGACTTAGTTCTACTAATGAGAAGAATATCGTCTGCATAGGCAAGATATGAGACATTTGAACTACCTAAAAGGTAAGTTGTAGGAAGACTATTTAAAATATCAGCAATACAAATTTTGAAAATTGACGGAGATAAAACTCCACCTTGTCTTACAGAGATCTTTAACATAGAAGGATCAAAAGGAGAAGATTTGACATGAAGGAAAGAATGACCATACCAAAATTTTAATAAAGAAACAATAGAAACATTCACTCCACATTTAAGCAATGAAAACCGGGCTTGGGAGTGAACTACAGAATCAAAAGCCTTAGATAGATCTAAAGAACAAAAATAAAGATCATAGCCCTTCCCGGAAGCATCAGAAAGCAGAGTAGAAAGAACTTTATAGGCATGCTGACATCCCAGACCACACTGAAAACCAAATTGGTTAACTCCAAAATTTATATTATCTGTTATAGAAGGGAGAAGTAAATACTCAAGGACTTTGCTTAAGATACAAGAAACAGTGATAGGACGATAAGATGAACAAGAAAATGGATCTCTCCCCCTTTTTAAAATAGAAGTACCTGTGCCACCTCTCCAAACTATTTTTTTTTTCCTATTGTTACTATGCAAGAATATGTGAAACCTCTATGAG
Source organism: Artemia franciscana (assembly GCF_032884065.1). Lineage (NCBI taxonomy): Eukaryota > Metazoa > Arthropoda > Branchiopoda > Anostraca > Artemiidae > Artemia > Artemia franciscana. Next base: position 7,951,101 of record NC_088868.1, read on the forward strand.
CAAAAAATAGTAGTGGTGTTCAAACACTGACGTCATCTAGCATCTGGCAATTTTTCAGACCTTAGACTTAGCCTACTAAATTTTTCCTATCTAACCTAGGCCTACTTTGGATACATTGAATTTTGGCTTCAAATTATTCTTGAAATAAAAAGGCCTGATATTAATCAGGATGCAAAAGAATAAAACAATTTTAGGCTTTTATTTTTTCTACTTAGTCTAATATTTCAATGCTGACACATGATTTTAGAGTATTTAGTTTATTTAATTGTAGTGAAAACTCGTATGATATTTTTGCACTTGGGACACAGGACTGGCGAATGCACCAAAAGCTATATTTTTAAAAATCCCAAATATAAATTTAAGTAATTCTTGTTTCTCTGTCTACTACCAACATTTGAGTCTAACTGCATCTTTTACTAACTTATTCAACATGAATTATATTACCTAGTCAATGTGAAGAACATGAATAAACAACAAACAAAAATGAACTATCTGCCCAGAAATGAGATATAATGTCTTTGGAACAGAATAAATACAAAATTTGTTTTTCTGGGAAAGTTGGGGAGCATCTGTATACAGATTGTCGAAAAGGTGTATATTATTAAAAATTGGTGAAAAATTTTGTCAAACATCTGAATAGTAAGCCAAAATCATGGATCCTAACAGAGAAAATAAAAAAAAAAATTAATTTTTTTTTTCTTAACCAATGAAAAAGACTATGTCAACTAGACCTATGTTGCCCGGGCAACGTATGTTGACTGTTCTGAAAAAGACAAAAATGGTTGGTAAAAATAACCAGCCCATTGGTGAAATCCTTTGCTCCCCCCCCCCCATTTTTTTGGCTAGTAACAACCCTGGTAGCAGTAATCATTGTTGTTGTTGTAACATTAGACATAGTAGTGATAACAATACGAGTAGCAGTACTAGCAAGCAAGTATTACCTTTAGGTTAGTTCAACATCCTCACACAAAATGCCCACTATGCATCAACCTAATAGTCCAATCCATTCCTAAGATATTGCTGATATGCCCTTTTATTGACCTTCTTAAATAAGGTGTGTACTGATTTAATTCCAATTCCACTCAATATATCCCCTACAATTTTCGACTTCATACTCTTAGCCTTAGTAGCTTTAAATACTCTATGTTAATTCCAAGATATTGTTATATGCCCTTTTGACATCAGGCATAACACCCTACATTTATAATGTGTTTTCATGTAATTCAATATCCACTCAACATTCCTTGCAAGTTTCACCTTAGTACCATTATAATCAGTAGTGGCAGTAACCATAAGGATAGTACTAGTAGTATGCACATATTACCTTTTGGTTAGTTCAACATTACCCCCAAAACCCACTGAAAGTTTGAACTTGACACTCAAAGCTGTTGCAGAGATATTGCTAATACACCCTTTTGACAACTTACTGCATATACTGTTTTGATTTAGTCACAAAACCCCCTAAATATTCCCTGAATGCTTCACCTTAATACCCTTAGCCTCAGTAGTAGTAGTAGCTGTGGCAGTAGTCAAATCAAAAGCAGTGGCCTATGCACATAGTACCTTTTTTTCAACATATCCTGAAAGTTACAACTTAATACCCTAGGCAATTCCTGGGATGTTGTTGATATGTCCTTTAGACAATCAAAATGCAAATAATTAGCTTTGATATAGTTCAACATGCTCTCATCATTTCCTGATATTCACACCTTAATATTCTTAACTTTAGCAGCAGCAGGAGTAGTTATAGCAGTAGTAATAGTAGCAATAGCAGTGAAAGGAATAGTAGTAGCAGTGTGCAACCATTGCCTTTTGTTTGTTCAACATCCTCTGTAGGTTTAAACTTAATACTCCAAAATATTCCCCAGATATTGCTAATACATCCTTCTGACAATGTGCATGCACATGGTAGGTTTTGATTTAATTCAAATTCCTCCACAATACTCCCTAAAATTTTCACCTTCATACCCTTAGACTTAGTAATAGTAGTTATCACAGCAGTGGTAGTTGGAGTAGTAGTAATAGTAGTAGCAGTTACAATATAAGCAGCAGTAGTATGCACATTTTGCCTTTTGATCAGTTGAAAATCCTTCTTGTCATGCCCTGGAAATTCCAAATTATTTCTCTAAGCTCTTCCTATGATATTGCTGATAAACCCCTTTGACAACCTCTTTACAGATAGTTTGTTTTGATTTACTTCAACTTTCAACATTCCCTGAAAATTTCACCTTAATAACATTAGTCTTAGAAGCTGTTCCCATAGAAGAAGTAGTTGTGGTAGTAGTGGTGATAGTAGTAGTAGCAGCAGTGTAAACATGTTACATTTTAGTCAATTGATTATTCCCCTCATAATTCCCTGAAAATTGCAACTTAATACCCAAAGCAACTTGTGAGATAAGCCGTTTTGACAATCTCTGTGAGCATAAAATGTTTTGATTTAGTTCAACAATCCCTGACTATCCTTGGCCTTTTTAGGCACCAAAGGTCAAACATCCAATAACAGCAGTCTTTCCAATAACAAATACTATAAGTAAACAATGGCTAAATTGCACAGCATCCCATGCCCTGAGGGCTATAGGGGATTGACATCCAAAGAGGCGTAGTTGTTAAACTTTTCAACACTACTTAACAAAATGGCTATCTTGAAATTTTGATTTGATGAGCTTGGTGGATAAAGGGGCAGGGGATGGGGGCTGGTTGCCCTCTAATTACTTTTGATTCTTAAAAAGAGCACTATAACTATCCACTTCCAGGGAAATTAGCCCCTTCCAAAGTCTTGGCGATAGCTCCTTTAATGTGGAGTGCCTTGGTGAAAAGAAAAAAGTGAAAACATTGATCAAAAAAATAAAATAAACATATGAATAAACTTAAAAGAGCACTATAACTTTCAACTTCCAGGGAAATTAGCCCCTTCCAAAGTCTTGACAATAGCTCCTTCAATTTGGAGTGCCTTGGTGAAAAGAAAAAAGTGAAAACATTGTTCAAAAAAAATTAAATAAACATATGAGAATTGAAAAAAAATTATATTTCAATGATAATATGCATTATTTATTTGCTTGGTCATCTACAAATAAGATGTTGGTTTTAGGGGGTATCTGTCTGGCAATAGTGACATCAATTCTGCATTGGGACTATTAAATTTAGTTACAAGCAATTGCAAAACATTATTTTTAAAAATCGAAATACATCACTCTTTAGTAGCATCATTATTCTTCTTGGTATTTGACATAGGCCAAATTTAATGACATAGGCCAAACTTTGACATTCAAAGGCCAAATTAATGATACAAAAAAGTCCTGCATAGCAGATAATATTTGTTAAATTAGTTGTTCCTGTGATTTTCGTGTGTCCATTGTTTGTTTCAGCATTATCTTTAATTGGTGTAATGTTTATAGGGGTAAGCTTTGTAAAGCTCCTTACTTCAATTGGTATTAGAAAGTAAATAAATATTTTACTGAATTCTACACACAAAAATTGAAAACATGGATACTGGCCAGATTATTCCTGGGTAAAAGAGACAGGGGGGGGGGGGGGGCAAAGGAAATACTTTTTTTCAAAATTTTGCTTCAACTTTATCATCTTATTATATTTTATATAGAATAAAACTGGAATAAAATATATTGATTGCTTTTATGTTTTTGTGTTTTAGGGTCTTATGAGAATCATTACATAGAAGTTTGTTTTTTGTTTTTCTTCAAGGTTTGCTTTTAAAGAAGGACTAAATGTAGGAGCTTGTAAAAGCTGTACAAAACCCGGATTTGGGAAGAATTCTAGACAAGTGGTTGTTCATAGTTTGAAATGTAAATACCCTATAACCACTTTTTTTAATACAACAAGGACAATTGTTCCTCTCTATTGGTGTGCCTATTTGATGTTGTCTGTTTGTGTTTCCTTATGTCATACAGAAATAGGCTGACCACAATAAAAAGTAAAAGAGTGCAATAATATTGCAAAAATCTCCATTACAATTCCTATTCAGTCAATTCATGGAAATGAAATTGTCTTTAATTTGTCCAATGTTCAGTGTGGTAGGCTTTGTAAAGCTTACTGCATTTGTTATTAGTGAATAAATAAAAAAATTGGTTTTGATCCTATTTTACCATTTTATTACAATCATATAATGTTTTATTCTTCTTTATTGTAGGGTAAAGTTACCAATGATTTGACAGTTCAATCTTGGAACCACTGTCAAAGTTTTCCTTCAAAAAAGGATAACTCTTCTTAGTTGTGACTTGAAACACCATCTCTTGAAGCTGTCATTAGCCCAATTGGTAAAAGCTCTTGTTTCCCCAAAACATTTTGGCTAGTAACAACCCTGGTACAATTCTCAAGGCCTATTTATCATGTCCCAGATTAGGAGCCTGGCTAAAATTCTAGCCTAGCTACTTTTTGCCATATTTGAAAGTCTTAGGTTAGGAAAATGCAATTTTTGGAAATGGGTCTAGAGACTAAAATATGTCCTGGAAAGGTATTTTCAAGTACCTGTCTCAGTAGAAATCTAGTTTAGTGACTTCTTGCTATCTTAGAAAGGGGTTAGGTTAGGAAAATGAAACTTTCAGGGATGGGTCTACAGGCTAGAGTATTTCCTGGGAAGGTATTTTGAAGTACCCACCTCTACTCCCTCTCTCTCTCAAGGGCCCTGACCTTTGATGACCTTTAAAAATATGTGTGTTATAAAAGTGAAACCTTGCAAAATAGATCTTTGCTTAATTGAAGTACGACAAAACTGTTTTCAGCTTCATAACTTTGCTCAATTCCATTTTATAAGGTTTTAAAGATATGCAAATACATTTCCTAAATTTAAAAAAAAAAACATTGATATGGCTCAAAATTCTACTCAAATAACAGGAATTGCATTTTCAGAACTAGAGGCAGAGAAAAAGCAACTAGTAACTGAAAATTAAGGTAAAATGTTGTTTTGTCAAAATTTCAATAAGTATAGACCTGTCATGTAGGCAAATTTCAGGGCCTTCTAGAGGGAGGAGTAGAGGTGGGTACTTTAAAATACCTTGCTGGGACATACTTTAGCCTGTAGACCCATCCCTAAAAGTTCATTTTCCTAATATAAACCATTTCCAAGATAGCAAGAAGTCAATTAACTAGAATTTTACCTTTTACAGAGCCTATTATCTTTGGCAAAATTCTAGTTAATTGACTTCTTGCTATCTCAGAAAGGGTTTAGGTTAGGAAATTGAAGCTTTCAGGGATGAATCTACTGACTAAAGTATGTCCCAGGAAGGTATTTTGAAGCAACTACCTCTACTCTTTCTCCCTCTAGAGGGCCCTGACCTTTGATGACCTTTAAAAATATGTGTGTTATAAAAGTGAAACCTTGCAAAATAAATCTTCTGCTTAATTGAAGTACAACAAAATTGTTTTCAGCTTCATAACTTTGCTCAATTCCATTTTATATGTTTTTAAAGATATGCAAATACATTTCCTACATTTAAAAAAAACATTGATATGGCTCAAAATTCTACTCAAATAACAGGAATTGCATTTTCAGAACTAAAGGCAGAGAAAAAGCAACTAGTAACTGAAAATAAAGGTAAAATGTTGTTTTGTCAAAATTTCAGTAGGTATAGCCCTGTCATGTAGGCGAATTTCAGGGCCCTCTAGAGGGAGAAGGAGTGGAGGTGGGTACTTTAAAACTCCTTCCCAGGACATACTTTAGACTGTAGACCCATCCCTGAAAGCTTCATTTTCCTAACCTAAACCCTTTCTGAGATAGCAAGAAGTCAATTAACTAGAATTTTACCTTATCTTTGCTTAAGAAGGCCAAAGCACAATTTGATTAAACATAACAGTCTTTGATTATGTATTGTCCAAGTACACAGGATCTTACTCCAGAGCATAAAGTAAGGACTTGAATGGCATTACTTTTACTTTATTAAAACTTTTCCTTCTATAGAGCTGCTCAAATGCACTGTTAATGTATTCCTTTTCCATTCTACAGCCAAGCTCATAAAAAAAAAGACTTCAATTATATAGTATAAGAATAACACCCAAGAAAATATTGATATGCTATAAAAGTAACTTACACCGTTTCAAAGCATCTTCATAGCTTAAAATTATGTGTTTTGATCCCTTCAGTCCCATTTTTCAAATGTATTCATTTTAGCCTATATTTATTTTATTTCTTCTAAAAACGACTTCCAAAACGTATGACGTTGCGTTGAAAAGCGATTTTGCTTATTTTTTAGATTTTTTTTCTTTGTCAAAAGGGTGGAATGACATTAAAAATAAACAAGTCAGGGTAAATTTAAACATAGCTATTACGGTCCCAAACCTTCTATAGCACATTAGTTAGTCATTTTGTTGTTAGTCATACTTGTTTGTAAACAGTCCAAACCATTGAGAGATACGAAGAAATGGAGCTTATAATTTCTAGTTTAAAAGTTTTGGTGAGAAATCAAATAATTTTATTAGCAAAAGCTAACAAAACTATATAGGTAAATTGCAGGTAATAAACAACCAAAGCTTGAGATAAAATTTTATAAAAATAAAGGTTTAGATGACTCGATCAGAAGTCTGTAGCTAGCTACAAAAATGACCAGTGAGTTTATTTTGTTTTGAGCAGCATAACACGGTTCCTGCACAACACTCAATGCATCAGCTGATATGGCAGTAATAGAATATATAGACAAGAACAAACCAAGCTGGTCATGACAATGATAATCTGAATGGTTTCAATGTTTACAACTTAGGGAAGAAATCCTGCAGATAAAAAAGGAAATGAAATGTACCACTCCCTATTTAACGCTACGTCCAAGCACAGTAATACAGATGATTATAATCATATTCCTTCCTCTTAATAACTTAACAAAACATAAGCCTATCCCTTGGCTATCTAAAAAAGGCTTTTTTAGAACCAACTATATTTGTTTTGTGAACCAACTATATATAAGAAGAACGAGTAAAATAGTTCAAATCAATAAAGTTTGACAAAGTCTAAAACTAGATCTGGCACAATTAAAAGGAGATGGTTGCACGAAGATGGATTTGCCATTCAGTTGGAACTTTCAGAGAATAGTTAACGGGGAAGATCAATGGACAAAAAGGTAATGTACGCAGATTACTACTAACACTAATACCACTGCTACTTTTAATAATACTACTACTGCTACTTAACTACTCCAAATACTACTTTGATTGCAAAAATTTTAAAGGCTTAGAGTTTTAAGGTCAAAAGGGTGTCAAAAACGCACAACAACAATATTTTTGGGACAGCTTACCATTTCAAGGTAAAACTTATGGGGTATCATGAAAGCGAAGCTCTTTTGACAAAAAAGCCAGCATGCACATGGTACTATTACTATTAATACTGATGCTACTGTTACTAATATAATACTAACGCTACAACTACTTCTACTACCACCAAAACTACAATGATAATAGTTCTTTTAAGGCCAAGTCTTTAAAGGCAAAATTTTTAGACAATATTGATGGCAAATTCGAATTAACAAAAGACAATATGTGCATTAAGACTATGAAAATAGTATATCATCATAAAAATTGATTTATTTATTAAGTTAGAACTCTCAGAAAAAACTTAAAGGGGATGATCAAGTGACCAAAAGGCAATATGTGCACACTAATACTAATACTACTATCACTGCAACATTTACTAGTTCTACTATTACTATGGCTCCAGCTACTACTCCTATCTCAGTTACTTGTTAGATTAAGGGCATTATTTCAAGAATTATGTGAATATACAAAAAATCAAAAGGACATATCGACAATTTCATAGCAATGGCTAAATTGTTAAGTTGAGCGGTGATACAACTGCTTAGACTACTATTACAAGTATACCTAAGGGTATGAAGGTGAAACTTTCAGATAATGTTACTGAAAATTTCGTGTGTACGGATGATAACTTGCAATCTGTGTGAAGATTGTCTAAATGATATATCAGCAATACCTTTATGTTCATAAAGAATTTTAAAAGGGTGCCAAAGCGATTTCACAATACCGGCTTATATTGTTAAAATAGAGCTTTCAGGGTTAGGTTGTGACACATTTTAAACTAGCCAGAAGACACTATTTGTAGACTCTTAGCATTACTTCTATGGTTACTGTGATTAATGACACTAAGGGCTTTATATTGACTAGTTCAGGGGAAGTTTCGATTAAACAAAAAAAAAACCATACGCATGCAAGTACTAAAAGAACAAATAAGTTAAATCACAGGTAATGCTGCTAAAATCATTGATATTTTAAAGGAACTAACTTGATTGAAAATTCCAAGCTCTAGTACCCTTCTTAAGAGTAAAAGTGACTGGAGGGCAATCAGTCCTCCTCCTTAGCTCATAATTTTCCAAGCCCTTCCAATCAAAATTTTAAATAAATATTTTGTCTGGCATAGCTGAACGGTCTTGTGACTTTATATCTAGGGCTGTTGCATAGGTCACCCCCCTCTAGTTATGCGACTGTTCCATTATGTTTAAAAACTAAATTTTTCTTTAAGATTAAATCAAAACGCACCGTGTGTATTCTGGTTGTCAATAATACATCTCAGCAATGTCCAAAGAAAAACTGAGGGTATTATGTTCAAACTTTCGGGGCTACTTCTATTGCAACTTCTTCTCCAACAATTATGTTTAAATCAAAAAGACTCTTAAATGCATCCAATCTGTCAAAGAGCATAAATATAATTTTTTGCGAATGGTCTTTAGTTTTATTGTTCAGGTTAACTATAGGAAATATAAAACAAAACTAAACGACACTATTTGTATCCAGATTTTTGAAAGGTTGTATGCTGTTACATATTGTTGAAAAAGTTTTTCCACCACACAAATAGCAGCAAAACAAAAATGAAACCCAAAACGAACAGAAATTACAATAAATAACCAAGTCAGACTCAAAATGACCAGGAACATACATGAGTAAGGCTCAAAACCCCTGTGCCTTCCCATGGCCAGAGCAAAATTGTACTTTACTGAAAAAAATACGATGTTTTCACTTTTATAACTTTAATAAATCAAATATTATTAACATTTTAAGGAATAAATATAAGCTTATGTACATTATACTGACAATTCACATTCATTTGTATTCAAACCTGGAAGTTTCAATTCACTACAATTAATTCTTTCTCTACTACTGCTACTACTAACAACTCACTGCAACACCAAGCCACCTGAGACCAACACATCTAACCACGCTCCTCCTCCATTCCAATCTATTCAAAGCTTCCCTCTTTACGCCCTGCCACAAAGTTCCCACTTCCTTTAAATCTTTCTACAGGAAATTCTCCCATCCCAATCTTGGACGATCTGCTTTCCGTTCACCCCTAGATGGTTGGCTGAAAAGGAGAATATTCGACAATCCATCACCTTTAATCCGCAAAACGTGCCGTAGCAATCTCAACCTTTCCCTCATTATAGCCCTAGAAAACAGAATTGAGCCATAGTTCTTGTACATCCTAGTGTTTAAAACACGGTCAGTCAGCCGTGTACCCAAAACAATTCGTAGGCAATTTGTCTGGAGAACATCTAGCAAACCTTCATCCACATTTCAGAGCGCCCATGCTTTAGAGCCATATCTGACCACTCATCACTGCAGCTTCCAAAATTCTAATCCTGGTTTGCCGGCTTATCTTTTTATTCAACCAATTTTTTTTTTTCAACTCTAAAAAAAACACTCTGAGTCTCATCCAGTCTATATTTAACACCTTCACCGCTCTTGCCATCTTTACTAATAGTACTACTAAGATAAGTAAAGCCATTCACCTGATCAATCTTTTCGTTAACCAACGTCACCTTTTCATCTTCCCTAATTTTTAGCCTTAGTGACCTTGTCTTCTTAACATTAATTTTTAAACCTATTCCAGCTCCTTAAAGTCGCAAAAGCTCTAAAATTTCATTCATTTTACTCATACTTTCATCTAGGATGTTTAAATTACCAGTATAATCTACCTCCACCAGAATTTTTCTTCTCCATTTGATTCCATAGTCTTCCATTGTCTTTACTGTGCTCCTTAAGACAAAATCCATAAAAATGACCCTTATAAAAGGGGGTAGAACACAGCTTTGCTTAACTCTTGATTTAATACGAAGTCAGCGGCTAACCTCTTTTCCTAGCTTGACTGCAGCAGTGTTATTCTCGTATATAACTCTAATCACTTGAATATATTTGTCAGGTATACCATACAAGGGTCATATATTCGCTAAATCTCTTCTATAACGCTTGCTCATAATTTATAAAACTGAAGACCAAAGGTGTTCGATTACTCAAGCGTTTCTCTATTAGTAACCTAAGAGTGAAAACTTGGTCGACAGATCCTCTACCTTTTCTAAAACCGCACTGTTCTTCTCTTATAGATTTGTCTACAGCGTCTTCCAGTATAAAATTAACATATTACTAAGTAATTTGCTACCTACAGAGACCAGACTAATGCCTCGATAATTACCACACTCACTCTTATCACATTTCTTGTACAGTGCTTTAATTTAGGTTGGCCTAAGATCGCTATTTTCCCTTTCTCAAAAATCATATTCATAATCTTTAGTAGCTTTATTTTAACCTTAGACCCATCATATTTAAATATTTAATCTCCAAAATTTATACAACCACCCATTACATAAAAATATTGTATACCCCCATGGCATAACTTTCTCCCCTTGACCCTAGTTTTTTGGAGGTACTGTGTCAGCCCAAGAGGCACTGTTTCCTTATCTTTGAACTATTTAATACAAATAACTGGCTCCAAATTATGATTGAATCAATTGGGGAGGAAGGGTATGGAGGGGCTAGCAGCCCTTCGATCACTTTTAACTCTTAAAAGACGAAATAGAAATTTCAGTTTCCGATTAGAGCTTCTTCAAAGGTTCCTATGATCCCTCTGCCGTAAAAAAAACTAGTACGCCTTCACGGCATCACTTACAGCCGTTTCCCCACGCTCTATGGGCTTGCGTCAACACTGAAATAGTTGTAATATGATCTTTGGATTGTTATGAACAAAGTGGCTATCTCAAAATTTTGAATGGATGCATTGGAAACTTAAAACCATAAAAAATTATCGTATTTTGGCTCCACATTTCTGACACAATTTGTTGCAAAGATGGTAAATTCTAGGCTAACGAGAAAAAATAACACTTCAATTTTAAACTACATTTTTCGTGTAAAAACTGGTTGCTCAAACCAAAAATAGTTTTGTCTCTTGTTATATAAGCAATTCAAAGGACTAGTCTCACGTTTCAAAGAATTATTTTTATCTTTAATCCAACATTTAAAAATTTGTCAGTGACATAATTGGGAACCTCATTGTATTTGCAAAAAGTTCTGGCTTACCAAAATGTTACAACAAGAAGGGGTGACTTGTCAGTGGTGACGCCACAGGCACTTTGACAACACCCATAGCCATTGCTCTTTTCTTTCTAAATGATTTAAAATGACGAAGAAGTTTAACAGTGATCCCCTCAAGAATCATATGGTATTAATTTTCTAAGAAATACAGGTGCTTGTTACGTAATAGGGAATGTTTTCTAAGAGATAAAGGTGTATTTTACATAATAGTATTTTTTTTTATTTGATTGTTTAAAAGCCTAGAGATGTAGAGGGACCTTCAGGACCTGCTGGTGGGAGACCTTTAAGAAGACAGACCCCTAGCGAGCTAAACCGGGTCCCTAGCAACTAATTCAACCGAGAGACTAGCAACTTTTTCCAGCAGGGGAAGTGGCCCTCTAGCAGTCAATTTTAACGAATCTCTGGCAACCAATTTCAACTCTTGGACCTTTAGTATCCAATTTTACCTGGGTCTAACCTAACCTAACCACCGGGGCCCTAGTACCCAATTTCACAGAGGGACATAACATCCAATTTAAACTTGGGTTCCCAGATGTTGATCTTAACCGGGGGCCCAAGCAACCAATTCAAACGAGACCATGGTATCCGATTCTTCCAGGTGTCCTAGCATTCACTTTCAACTGCGCTGCAGCATCCAATTTCACCGTCAAGAAGTTTTTTCAAGATATTTCATGACACTTCAAGTCGCTTTCAAGTGATTTTTCCTCTAAACGTTTTTCGAAACGTTTCAACGTGGTGATGAGGTCGGAAGAGCCAAGAGACAAGAGCTCATATGGCATTTTGACGAGATTGGAGCCTAAAACTAGACTTGGTGCTCCAGTTTCCAAGATTTCCATTTCCCCCCTGCACCCCCAATGTCCCTGGATCAAATCCAAATCGAAAATGGACCATCTGATAAATGATACATTTCTAAATTTTAAGTTTCATTAAGATCTGATCACCCATTCGTGAGATGAACATACCTCATTTTCACGATGTCCCAACCTTCCACCCCCCCCCCCGCACAGATGGTTGAATTGGGGAAACGACTGTTATCAAGTCAATTTGTGCAGGTCCCCGACACGCTAATCAATTTTCATCGTCCTAGCAGGTCCAGAAGCGCCAAACTCACCAAAGCACTGGAAATCCCCTTCAACTCCAGCAAAGAGAGTGGATCCAATCTGGTTATGTCAATCACGTATCTAGGACGTTTGCTTATTCTTACCACCATGTTTCATCTCGATCTCTCCACTCTAAGAGTTTTTCAAGATTTCCGGTTCCTGCCTCTATATCCCCCAATGTCACCAGATCCAGTCGATATTTTAAATAAGAGCTCTGAGACACAAGACCCTTCTAAATACCAAATTTAATTAAGATTTGATCATCCTTTCGTAATTTAAAAATACCGCGTGTTTTCTAATTTTTCCCAATTAATCATCCTTCCTCCCCCCCCCCAGATGGTCGAATCGAGGAAGCGACAATTTGTAACTTAATCTGCTCTGGTCCCTGATACACCTGCAAACTTTCATCGTCCTAGCTTATCTGGAATTGCCCAAACTAGCAAAACCAGGACCGACGAACAGACAGACCGACAGACTGACAGAAATTGCGGTAAGATTCGATCACCCGTTCGTAAGTTAAAAATACCTCAATAGCGATTGCAATTTCTTTCCGTCTGTCGGTCTGTCTGTCCGTCGGTTCCGGTTTCGCTAGTTCGGGCCCTTCCAGATAAGCCTCGTCACAAGTGCCATATGAGCTCTTGGCTCTTGGCGATTTCTGTCCGTCTGTCGGTGTGTCTGCCTGTTGGTCCCGGTTTTGCTAGTTCGGGCACATCCAGACAAGCCTCGTCACAAGTGCCATATCAGCTCTTGGTTCTTGGAGATCACAATTTCTTTATGTCTGTCGGTCCCAGTTTTGCTATTTCGGGCGCTTGACTCTGTCAGAGCATTATAGCGATCTCAGAATAACGATTGCGATTTTTGTCTGTTTGTCAGTCCCGGTTCTGCCAGTTCGGGCATTTCCAGATAAGCTAGGACGATGAAAGCTGGTAGGTGCATCAGGGTCTAGACCAAATTAAATTAGAGATAGTCCCTTCCCCTCTTCAACTACATGGGGGGGCGTGGAGTACAAGGACAATTAATTCGAAAAAATGAGGTATTTTTAACTTACGAACGGAGAATCGAATCTTAACGCAATAGCAATCGCGATTTTTGTCTGTCTGTCGGTCTGTGAGCCTATCGGTCCCGGTTTTACTAGTTTGTGCACTTGGCTCTGTCTTGGCATAATAGTTACCTCAAAATAACGATCGCAATTTATGTCTGTCTGTCGGTCCCGGTTTTGCTAGTTTGGGCACTTCCGGATAAGATAGGACGATTTAAGTTGGCAGGTGTATCAGAGAATTAGAAAGAATCATTTTCCCGATTCGACCTTCTGGGGTGGGGGTGAGTGGAAGGACGATTAATTCGAAACAATTAGAAAAAATGAGGTATTTTCAGCTTATGATAGGGTGGTTGATTCTTAATGAAATTTGATATTAAAAAGAGCTCGTGTCTCAGAGCTCTTACTTTAGATCCTGACCAGATCCGGTGACAGAGGGGGGAGTTGGACTAGGAAGCCAAAAATTTTGGAAAATGATTAGAGTGGAGTGATCGAGATGACACTTGGAAAAAAATAAGCACATAGATACAAGTCCTGGATACGTGATCGACATAACCAGACTGGGTCTGCTCTCTTTGGGGGAGGGGCATTTCCAGTGCTTTGGCTTATTCGTTGCTTCTGGACGTGCTAGAACGATGAAAACTGGTAGGTGCTTCGGGGACCTGCACAAATTGACTTGATAACAGTCATTTCCCCAATTCAATTTTTTTGGGAGGGGGGCTGGAGGAAGGGGAAATTCAAAATGACGTATGTTTATACATCATTACATACACCCTCACGAATGGGTGATCGAATCTTACTAAAACTTGATGTGTAGAAAGATGTCACGCCTCAGATGCTTGATTTTCAATTCGGAGCGGATCCGGGGACATTGGGGGTGGAGTGGGAAACAGAAATCTTGAAAACTGGAGTACTGAGTCTAATTTTAGGTTCCAACCTCGTCACAAGTGCCATATTAGCTTTTGGCTCTTCCGACCTCGTCACAAATGCCATATGAATCGATCCCTGTCGGAGACAGCGATTGCAATTTCTGTCTGTCTGTCTATCGGTCCCAGTTTGCTAGTTCAAGCACTTCCAGATAAGCAAGGACGTTGAAAGCTGACAGGTGTATCAGGGACCAAACTTAATTAAATTAGAAATAGTCAATTCCTCGATTCGACCATATGGGTAGGGGGGATGGAAGGACAATTAATTCGGAAAAATTAGAAGAATGTGGTTTTTTTAACTTACGAACGGGTGATCGAGTTTTGATGAAATTTGATATGTAAAAGGAGCTCGCATTTTAAATCCCGACCAGATCTGGCCTTATTGGGGGGAATTACAGGGGAAACCGGAAATTTGGAAAACACTTAGAGTGGAGAGATCAGGATTAAACTTGATGGGAAGAATAAGCACAAGTCCTATATACGTGATTGGCATAACCAGGCCGGTTCTGCTCTCTTTGGGGGAGATGGGGGGGAGATTTCCAGTGCTTTGGCGAGTTCGGGGCTTCTGGACGTGCCAAGACAATGAAAATTTTTAGGCGTTTCGGGGACCTGTATACACTGACTTGATAACAGCCGTTTCCCTGATTTGACCTTCTGGGGGAGAGGGGCTGGAGGGAGAAGATATGGAGAAAAATGAGGTGTGTTATCATCACGAATGGGTGATTGGATCTTAATGAAACCTGATATATAGAAAGATGTCATGTCTCAAATGGTCTATGTTCAATTCGGGCCGGATCTGGGGACATTTGGGATGGAGGGGGAAACAGAAATCTTGGAAACCGGGGTAGTGAGTCTAATTTTATGTTCCGATCTCTTCACAAGTGCCATATGAGCTCTTGTGCTCTTTGTTCAAAAGCCAAAAGCTCATATGGCACTTGTGACGAGATCTGGAGCCAAGAGCTTTCAGCCTCCAGATGGTCGAATCGGGAAAACGACTATTATCAAGACAATTTGTGCAGTTCCCCGACATGCCAAACAATTTTTATCGTCTTAGCACGTCAAAAAGCACCGAACTTGCCAAAGCACTGGAATCCCCCCAAACTCAGAGCGGATCCGGTTATATCAATCACGTATCTAGAACTTGCACTTATTCTCGAACTTTCCAAAGCACAAGAAATCCCTCAACTCCCCCAAAGAGATCGGATCTGGTCCGATTATTCAATAACGTATCTAGGACTTGTGCTTATTATTCCCATTAAGTTTCATCCCGGTCTCACCACTCTAAGTGTTTTACAAGATTTTCGTTTTCAAAGATTTCTGTTTCTCCCCTCCATCCCCTATGTTCCCAGATCTGATCCGAACTCAAAAGGGAGCATCTGTGACATGCCATCTTTCTATGTATCAAGTTTTATTAAGATCTGATCACCCATTCGTGAGATAAATATAATTCATTTTTCACGATCTCCCCTCCCTACCTTAGAGGGTTGAATCGGGGAAACGACTGTTATCAAGTCAATGTTTGCAGGTCTCTGAAACGCCTACCAATTTTCGTCGTTCTAGCACATCCAGAAGCACCAAACTCGCCAAAGCACTGAACCCCCCAGCCCTCCTAAGAGGATATCTGGTGCAGTCTTGACAATCACGTATCTAGGACTTCTTATTCTTCCACCAAGTTTCTTCCTGATCTCTCCGCTCTAAGCGTTTCCTAACATTTCCGGGTTTACCCCTCCAACTTCCCCAATGTCACCAGATCCGGTCGAGATTTAAAATAAGTGCTCTGAGACACGAGGTCGTTCTAAATGTTTAATTTCAATAAGATTCGATCATCCATTCGTAAGTTAAAAATACCTCATTGTCTCTAATTTTTATTAATTAATCGTCCTTCCACCCCCCCTCCAGATAGTCAAATTGAGGAAGCGACTATTTTTAATTCAATCTATTCTGGTCCCTGATACACCTGCCAACTTTCATCGTCCTAACTTATCAGAAACTAAACAAATACTGCGTTGTGTACCAGGTTAAATACAATGAGCATTTCCTTCTTTTTCTGACAAAGCATAATTATAAAAACGTAGTTCAGGTTGACTGCACTAGAATTTAACGTTTAAATCAGAATGTGACACTTGTGACGAGGTCGGAAGAGCCAAGAGCCAAGAACTCATATGACACTTGCGACGAGACCGGAACCTAAAATTAGACTCAGTAATCCGGTCTCCAGGATTTCAGTTTCCCCCCTCCGTCCCCGGATCCGAATTGAACATAGATTATTTAAGACATGACATCTTTCTATATATAAAGTTTCATTAAGATCCGATCACCCATTCGTAAGATAAACATGCCTCATTTTTCAAGAATTACCCTCCCTCCAGCCCCCCCAGATGGTCAAATCGGGGAAACGACTGTTATCAAGTCAATTTGTGCTGGTCCCCGACACACCTACCAATTTTCATCGTCTCAAACCTTCCAGAAGCACCAAACTCGCCAAATTACAGGAAATCCCCCCCCCCAACTCCCCCAAAGAGAGTGGATCCAGTCCAGTTATGTGAATCATGTATCTAGGACTTATGCTTCTTTTTACCACCAAGTATTATACCGATCTATCTACTATAGGTGTTTTTCAAGATTTCCGGTTTCCCTCTCCAGCTCCAATGTCACCGGGTAAGGTCGAGATATAAAATAAGAGCTTTGAGACACGAGGTCCTTCTAAATATCAAATTTCATTTAGAATCGATCACCCAGTCGTAAGTTAAAAATACCTCATTTTTTCTAATTTTTCCGAATTAATCGTCCTTCGACTCCTCCCCCCCCCCCTCATATGTTCGAATCGGGGAAGCGACTATTTCTAATTTAATCTAGTCTGGTCCCTGATACACCTGCCAACTTTCATCGTCTTTGCTTGTCAGGAAGTGCTCCAACTAGCAAAACCGGCGATCACAATTTCTGTATATATATATATATATATATATATATATATATATATATATATATATATATATATATATATATATATATATATATATATATATAAACATATATATATATATATATATATATATATATATATATATATATATATATATATATATATATATATATATATATATATTTATATATATATATATACATTTGCCAAGTTTCATCGTTCTAGCTTGTCTGGAAGTACCCAAACTAGCAAAAACGGCGATCGCAACTTCTATCTGTCTGTCGGTCTGTTGATCCCGGTTTCGATAGTTCGGGCACTTCCAGATAAGCTAGGACGATGAAAGTTGGCAGATGTATCAGGGACCAGACTAAATTAGAAATAGTCGTTTCCCCGGTTTGACCATCTGGGGGGGGGAGTGGAAGGACGATTAATTTGGAAACATTAAAAAAAATGTGGTATTTTTTACTCACGATCAGGCGATCGAATGTTAATGACATTTGATATTTAGAAGGAGTATGTGTCTCAGAGCTCGTATTTTAAATCCCGACTGGATCCGGTGACATTGGGGGGAGTTGAAAGGGAAACCAGAAATCTTGGTAAACGCTTAGAGTGGATAGATCGGGATGAAACTTGGTGGGAAGAATAAGCACATGTCCTAGATACATGATTGACATAACCAGACCAGATCCAATCTTGGGAGGAGTTGAGGGATATTTCCCGTGCTTTGGCAAGTTCGGTGCTTCTGGACGTGCTAGGACGATGAAAATTGGTAGGCGTGTCGAGGACCTGCAAAAATTGACTTGATAACAGTCGTTTCCCTGATTCAACCATCTGGGGGGTGGGGGTGGAGGGAGGGGAAATCGTGAAAAATGAGGTATGTTTATCTAACAAATGGAAGATCAGATCTTAATGAAACGTGAAATATAGAAAGATGTCACGTTCAGATGCTCCATTTTCAATTCGGGTCAGATCCAGGGGCATTGGGGGGTGGAAGAGGGAAAAAAAAATCTTGGGTAGCGATTTTCAACGGGTGGGAAGCAAACAACCCCTACCTTAAATGATGCCCCTGGTCCTCCCAATTCATATTTTCTCATCCTCCAGTATTAATAACTGGAAATACGGTTTAGACTCACGTGTAATGTACTACACATTACAAAATCAAGATAAAAGTGTGTGTGGTAATCGTATTTTTAATCATAAATCACTGATAAAAAGCTCTACATAGCATTGTAATTTAATCTGGCGGGACAGCGTAAGGATCTGGCTTGCCAGATTCGTGGTATTTCCTGTAATGCTCTCGGTATGAAAAGTCCCTTCTTTCTTCTTGCCACCCTCGTTCTGGCGCTTCATCGTATTTGAATTGGTTCGGATTTTCTCCATAAATTTCGTTAACCTCTTCAATTTGTTCCCTGAAAATAAAATACAGTACTTCTCATACATACGTATATAACGAGAAGAAAATTACCGTAAATAAAAAAAAATAATATTGAACTAAAATATTATATATAAGTTGAATTTCGATAGCTCGAACCTCGATAACCCGAAATCGTGATAATTTGGGATCTTTTTATCCCCCGTGAAAAAATTCTCTAAGTAAAAAATAATTTTGCGGTTATACTAAGTCGGGATGACTCAAAAACCAACCCTATAACTAAAAATTCAGATAAGTCGAAATAAATTTTCACTTTACCTCTATAAGTTGAAGTTTACCTGTGTATCAATAAGTTTTTATAGCGGATATCTGTAAATCGAAACCCCGATGTGCAGGTTGCAACGAATCGGTGAGTCACATTCGCTAAAGCGTCTGTCAGTCTTGTCACAGTATTGATATTGTATTTATTGCAGAGAACGTGGTTTTTGCATCAATAGTGTGGTTATTGTGTGTACAGTATTCAAGGTGAGGGCTTAAAGCCAAGTAAAAACATTGACGGTAGGTGAGAAGTTGGAGATAATTAAAACGGTGCATGAATGGATGCAGAAGAAGAAAGACATAGCTGCTATGTACAACATCCGAGGCAGTACACTTTCAACTATCTTAAAAAGCCTGACAGAAATCAAACAGCGAGCCAATAATGGCAGCATTAAATATAAGAGGAAGAGTGCTGAGTTCCCTGATGTCCAAGAGTGTATGACAAAATGGTTCAAACAATTAGGGAAAAATATTCCTCTTGAGAGCCCAATTATTAGAGAAAAATCTAAACAATTTGCCTAATCTCTCGGGCATGATAATTATAAGACAAGCAACAGTAGGGTCTATAATTTGAAGAGGTGTAATATTGCGTTTAAGAAACTTTGAGGTGAGAGTGCGTCTGTAGACAGTCATATTTGTAATGAGGGCAAGAGCTCATTATGTAACGTTGGCAAATCCAGCAAAGAAAGGGCTACAATTTCACCAGGAACCAATAAGGCAGGATCAACCAAGTTAAAGCCCTTCACTATTGGTAAAGCATAAAATCCTAGATGCTTTAAAGGAGTAAAGTCGCTGTCTGTTGAATACAGGTCAAATAAAAAGGGCGTAGATGAAAAATGAGGCCCTTTCATCATAGATGAAATCGTAGATTTATTAGATAAAATTATGGGCACAAAGGAACGCAAAATTTAGTTATTTGTAGACAAGTGCACAGTATAAATTCCCATTCCTTCTATAAAATGTTAATGTAAAAAAAATTTCGGTCAACAAAACATCTAAATTACAGCCACTAAATAAAACAAATGTAAGAGAAATAAAATAATAATAATAAAATAAGTAATTGTAATATAATAATCAATAATATATAATAGTATAATAAATAATAAATAAATAAATATAATAATAATAGACAAAATAAATAAATAATAAAAAAATCTATACACTGAAGTGGTAAGAAAATATACATCTGACATTGCAGACGAAAATGTCTGCATTATCAACCTCTTAGAGGACTTAAAAGCAAATGTTGTGACCACATAACAAAACAATAGCCTACTGTGCCAATTTGCGTGGGTTCAAACTGCTAGAAAATCAAGCTGAAGCAAAAAATAGGCCACAAAAAGAAGAACTACTATAAGTAGAAACTAAATGTTAGCATTGAGGCTGAGTGGAACGAGGTGACAACGCAGCTGTCATCAGACTAGATACCAAGACTTGAAGAATTTACGCTTGCAGACAAGGGGACAGCAACTACCTGCACGTTAACTGACGAAAAAAATTGTGGAATCCCTAACCATCAATGAGGATGCTCCTTCCGACAACAAAAACAAGGAAGAAGAACCAGCAAACATCATACCTAAACAAGTCAAAACTGCAGATCGTACTTTATGTATATTTTCAGAAAAAAAAAACAGTAAACTACCAGACAATGTTTTTTTCATCACTTGTTTCAATCGAGAATATGATTGACACACTTGCTTCCAATAGTGCAGAAGAAAATTATGATTTTTTACGCAGTGAGGTTAGTGTATGGACTGTACTGTTCAGAGTGTTTGTAAAAATTATTTTCATTATGAATACAGTGAGTATTAAATACAGTAAATAACTTATTTTTGTATTAATACAATAATAAAGTAGATCTTAACTTTGTAGTGTCTGTAGGGAATAAATTTAGCGATTTTGTTACCTCTGTAGCTCAAATTTTCATCTGGTTCACCTCTAAAACTAGAACTGCCCTTGAGTCGAACTATGCATAACTGAACAAAAATCGTAGTCCCATCAATTTCAAGGTAGCTCGAAGTTAGCTCGAGGCCTCGAGCACCAAAAAAGCTTATACAGGCATATATGGAGTAGAAAATAAATCATAGCAATATATGGAGCTGCTTAAAAAGTATACCTTTGAAATAGATTAAGCGGGTTTGATTTAATAGACTTTAACTTTTTTTTTAATTTTACTTATTCTTAAATAAAGTTTTTATTCCAGGCTAGGAAGCATAATGTTACGTATGTATTTGGTTGCAAGTAAGTTCGACTCAGTACATGTTGTCTCCAGTTAATTCTTAAGAGGCACTTTATATTAACTTATGATAAATGGATAAACTGACACATGAAATTTCACTTAATTTTCTATTTTGGCTCTCCTTGTTTTGTAGGACGATGTTGCAAGCCTAGCTTGAAGTGGGCTGCTCAGAAAATTTTTCTAAGCTAATTTAGAGTAAAAACTACCTACTTTTTTTTCTAAAAGTAAGATATTTGCAACTCTATTTCAAGTTTCGACAGTAGAATCTCATGCAAAAAATCCATCAACAATAATTTGAAACATCATTTAGATTTTTTTTTAAATTTTACAAACAATCGTTCATGGCAATTTTCTGTGGCCATTCAGAAATAGGATTGATAACTAACGTATAATTTACAATTTGCAAAAGTAAAATTTACTGTAAAATTTTAAGATGTGCCCTTTAAATGTAAATAAAGATTCTAAAAAGCATTTGAATCAAAAACAAAAGTCATCTTTAAATTTCCATTAATTTTTCTATTTTATTGCGAGCAGCTTCGCAACTTTATCTCTAAGTCCAGTGCTGATTGGTCTTTTGTAAAATAATGCAAAAAAAACTGTCAACTGATATTTATAAGACTGTTATTTATTGTTATTTATACAACTGTTATTTATTTGATATATGTTATTTCTGAAAGGAAGAAATGTGCAAGATTATTTTAATCTTAAGGTTATTGAATTTCATATTCCAAGAACAATTTTTTAAACAACAATTTGTCTTTGTAGAGAATTTCACAAATAATTGCTACTAACGATTTTCTGTTAGCCAGCAAAAACACGATTACTCATTAATAAAAATCTGTTTATCTCATTTTGTAAAAATTTATTATTTACTACATAATTTTAAAAGACCTTTAAATAGGCTACAAATAAAGATGTAAAGAAGCAAAAAAAACTTCACTCGGCATTTCAGGTGGTCCTTTAGCATTGAGTTTTTAGCAAACCCCCATTTTCACTTTCACAAAATTTATTTGTTCACAACTAAGTTGATTTTCTTTTAACTAAATAGTCACGACTGTTTGACTGTTTATATAATCTATACTGGTCGTTTCCTAAAAAATAATATTATAATATTCTCATTGCATAACGATTGCAAATCTGAGATAATACAGCTCAAATTTTACAATATTCTACTTAAGTTTTCAGTTTAGATACATCAATAGAGATCAGAACGAGTTTGCTTTACGACTCAAGGTTCATTTTACCTGAAAATTTAGCTGCTCTTATAATGTAGACAAACAAATACTTTAAATCTGTTTTAGTACAGAAAAGGACATGCAAAAATGTCCAACTGAAAATGAAATGGAACAGACCGATATTTAATATACTGGACGAACACTCATATTATTTTGCAATTTCTTGATGAAAATACCCAAAAAGGCATTTTCAATCTACCCCAAAAAGATTTTTTTCTAAGTCTAAAGGAGATGGGCAAGAAATCTAGGGAGACAGATACCCCCGCCTTGAATTAATGGCAATAGTGACATAGTGAATAGTGACATATTTTGAATTTTAGTAGATTATTATACTTCCTTTATTTAGAGCAAAAATTATGTTTTTGAAAGCTGGCAGGTGAATAAAATTTTAACAATACTCACCTATATTTACTTTTGACAACTTTCTTCTGTGTAATAGGATCAGTTATATCTCCTAGTGGATAAACAACAGATTTTAATTCATGTGTGATTTCACGTGTTAATTTCTCTGGCAGCTCTCTGATAAGGACAACATCACCAGGTTTGCACTTACTTGAGGGATCATAGGCAAGCACTTCTGAATTCCTCCCATAATACTAGAAGAGGAAATTAAAATTAAATATACCAACAATTGGAAAAAGGACAAGATTACACAAATTCTGAATTTTTTCACACAAAACTGTAGATGGTAATTTTTTATGTTTTTGATTAGGCAGCGTGTTTCTTAGTTTTCACTTACTAAGAGAACTATGAAGAGGAGTATTCAATAAGGATTCAATCCTCTCTTCATGGGTTTTTGACCATGATGATTCCAATGGTGCACTTTTTATTTTGATACTTTTGCTTTATTTGATACTTTTGCACTTTTATTTTCAGAGATTTCAAGCTATTTTTCAAAATTCCAAAGAATTAAGAGACACCAAAGAGTTAACATACAATACTCAGAAGAAGCAGAAGTGGAATTCCCGAAATGACTAATTAAAAAACGTTTAATAGATTAGTTGTAGTTAGGGATATGTGGCCAGTAAAATACAATAAGTTCATCCTCAATTATTTCCCTTACTGTGGCTGCCTGCTGACACTCCACCTTGGGTTCTTTATGACTTTAAACCAGCCAGTAGCGGCTAGAAACGTCCAAGAGGAAGGCCATAACCCCAGTGGAATGACAGTCTTAGGAAATACCTGGGCCAAACTGGAATTTTGCTGTCTGATGCAGAGGCCCTTGCTACTGACCACACTACACAAAGAAGGCTAACAACACGCTCGTCATAAATAATGAGATTAATTGCATTTTCATTTAATGGCTTTTGAGCATTTAATATACATGCATAAAATTTGAAAATGAAGTTTTCCCTATCTATATGTTACTTATGTAAAGGTCAAATAGAAATTGAGATACTTGGGATACAAATTTGTTTACAACTTACAATAAAGGAAAAGAAAAGCAGAGTAAAGAATCACAAAGATAGAAGAAACAAAAAGGAAAAACATAATGAAAATCATTCAAGTGGAAGAAAGGGAAGCTTAAAAACTGCAGATTTGAAGGAAGCTTAAAGACTGAAACAACAGATTTGGAAAGTTCCCAGTGTGGCATTACCAGTTTTGTTATGCCTGCAGCATTAAAATTCTGTATTATTTTTATGATTAGGTGGTAAATAAATTAGAAATCTCAAATACCAAAAATACTATAATGCACAATTCCCTTTGATACCCTTTTTTTTAATTAGAAACAAATCAGATGAAAATAATACAGAGTAGTGATAGCAGAGGTCAAACCCAAGTTTTACTCATATTTTATGGTTATTGTGAAAATATGTATTATAATATGTATATAATGATAATAATAATAAATATGATAAATGGTATAATAATATAATATGATAAAATAATAATAATATAATAATAAATAGATATGGTTATAAATATAACCATATTTATGGTTATAGTCTATGTTTAGCCAGCTGTATTGGTAGATTGGATGTATTCATAATCAGATATTGAGGCGAAAGCTAAAATCGTGACTTGGTGTGTAATAGTAACAAAATTCAAGTGAAATACAGAGCATAGCAGTTCTGAACTTAAATCACACACAGACATTTCTAGCTAAAACTGATTCCCACTTAGAGGCATTACAGAAACCAGCTTTGGTTACAAAATGTCCTATGTCATAAGTAAACATTAGTGATGACAATGATAATGGAAACACTGATGATGACGCAGCAGGATTTGATGTAGAAATAAAGCAAATCTTCTAATGCAATTGATTTAACTTAAGAATTTAAGTAGGGCATCCTCATTTCAAAACAGGGAAAACTGTAGATACATTGTTTGGGAGGCTATTTGTACCAATTGTGTGTTTTTTTGGGCAGTTGCGCATTGAATTTTTCAATCAGTGTGTTTCTTGCAAAAATTAAAAAGCAAAATTACTTTTTTTAAATTGCACATTTTCAGCACCAATGATGTCTTGGGTGCATTTTTGTTTTATGACTCCTATGCCAATCATCTGGTAATACTGAGCAAATATAATATTTCCTGTAATATGCTACAACATTTTACATAGTATGTTGTATTTTATTATTCACAAATATTTAACTAAAAATTATTGCGAAAAATATATTAATTGCATACCATTTTAAAGAAAACTTTGGAATAAATATTTCCAATTTGATAAAATGAGATGTCTAAGTCTCACCAGAATTTGTTCATATCCCACATTGTATTTTTGTAGTAGAGGGGCAGGGGTGCTAGCTTAAAACAAAGCATAGAAATATGCCAAACTTATGAAAGCCAACAGACCCGAAACTAACCTATGCAAAAAACTGTTACTTTCCTTGGAAGGACTCAAAATAATTTATTTTATATTTCTAATATATAAATAAAATATCATCATAGTTTTTATCCAAAATTTCCTTATTAAATGAAAAAGATATTCATTATTTTCCTTTAAGTTATATACATAACTTAAACATGCCTTTTCTATGATGCATAAAAGTAAATGTTCAAAGGGCAACAAAACTGAATTATAGAAAATATAAAAATTTGAATAGACCATTGGTTATTTATGCTCATAGAAAGAATAAATCTACCACGATTTGTTAAAATCCATGACCTTGGATTTTTAAATGCCATCTTGAAATGATCCAAAAGGATTTATTGTGTTATTGGTGACAAAGTCAAGCTTCCATTGTGAGCATTAGGGGCTGTCATTATACAGCTTCTGGATGCATGAACAGATCTTTCAGAACCCCATGTGGCCAGGCAGGTATTTTCCAATCTATACCTTTTACCCTACATTTAATTTCTACAGAATAACAACTTTTTACAACCATAAAAAAAATACTGTGATAAGTGAATTTTAAATTTCCTTGTTATGGACAAAGACTAAATGACTAGCTTGACTTGTTAGTCTGTTGCTAGGCGTATACAGATATATATATATATATATATATATATATATATATATATATATATATATATATATATATATATATATATATATATATATATATATATATATATATATATATATATATATTATATATATATATATATATATATATATATATATATATATATATATATATATATATATATATATATATATATATATATATATATATATATATATATATATATATGTATATATATATGTATATATATATGTATATATATATGTATATATATATGTATATATATATATATATATATATATATATATATATATATATATATATATATATATGTATCAATTTATTTATAAACCATCTAAAAAAAAAGAGGACGAAACGCCCATAAGATGGAGTAATAAGAGAAAAACAATAAAAAAAAGCTATAAATAAATACAAATCAACACCAACAAACAGTTAAATAAATAATGCTAACCATGGATGAGACACTATCGACATAGAAGAATGAAAATCATGTAGCCTTTTATCAATAACACATATAGGCGAAACTTGGTGGAATTTATTCATTAAATAACTATTTCTATTCCAAGGAGGGTAACTGAGAAGGAATTTAGCAAAAATATAATCTACAAACAGATAGTTTCTGAGGTTCACTAAAAAACTGCCAAACCAGACAAAGAGAAAAGAGATGAGGTACAACTAGGCTATTATAAATTTTTGCAAGATTTAATTTATCTATGTGTTTAATATTATAAACAATTGAAGCATAAACAATTCCAGTTTTTTCTTCATGTTTTCAAGGGATAATTTCACAGTTTCTTTGATATTTTTTCCAATAGGCATTCCAAGGTAAACTAATTTTTGAGAAAGGGGGACTTGAGCATTAGCTAAACATAAAAAAATAGGGCCATTTGTCTCTTTAAAATTGAAAGCTACAACAGCAGTTTTTTCTACATTGAAAGAAAGCACAATATCTTTATATTCATTGTAAAGCTGATTAAATACTTTTTCAATTCCACTAAAAGTACAGTTTAGATTCAAAAGGTCATCTGCAAAAATTATTAAAGACAAGTTAAATCCATGGTGAATACAACTAAAATTACAAGAATTTTGGGCATGTAAAACAGAGTTACTAAATAAAGAAGGTGAGGTAAGGCCACCTTGACAGACTTACAATACATATGACATATATAAATATGACCTCATTGTTCACACCTCAAATAGCTTTAAAGCATATATTGCGCAAAATATATCAGATAAGGGTGACAGTATTTTGGCAGCAAAGTGCTAAGACTACATTGTAATTGGCAATTTTAAATCTTGAGATCAAGCGTTAGAACAGGTTCCAAAAAAAAGTCCATAAAAATTTTAGCTGCCTGCCCCCCTTACAAAACTAAGAATCTGCAACTGGTAAACAACAACAAACATTATTTTCCAAACTACATGATAACTTAACAATGTATACTATGTTTTAATGTTTCTTTACAAAACAATTCTGGGGTGCCTCAACATCCCTTAAAAAGTGAATGATACCTTCCCATATTTCCAAGACTTCGATTGTGTGCATTAATTTGCACAAAACATTATGGCAGCAGGTAGTCTCAGTTTCAGTTTGAACAATTTAAAATTAAACAGCAGTTTTTATGTCTTCATTAAATTTCTTCTACCGTGTCAGGCATTGAAGGAGATGATACAGACCCACTTGGATACTGGCTTTGATCAGTCAGCTGCTCCACCATTACACCTACCACTTCCTGCCTAACTGTGGGGAATTTTGCGGGAAAGTTTAACTTTGTGTTAAACTTTACATGAAATAGAATTTAAACTGAGTTTTTACTACCACTACTTGGTTTATGTTAACTAAACCTGGTTTAGTTAGACAAACAAAAAATAATAACAAAACAAACAATATCAAATAATAAATAATAACAAAACAAACAAATAACAAAAAATAAACAAAAATGTACTGACATTGAAATTGAAAATGATGTTGCACTAGGATTGTATATGAAAATGGCAGACAATGTACAAAAAGTGAAAATTCTAGAGTAGACTTATGCAAATTAAACAAAAGCCACTGAAACATGAATTAAATTAAAAGGTACTCATAAAAAGCATCTGGTTAAGTTATGGTAGTAAAAATTTAGTAAGGATTTAGTCGTGAATTTATCCAATTAGAAAGGGAGCGTTTCCACAAGATTACTCACAAAAAATATCTATACTTCTTAGTGCTGTAACCTCTGATTTTCATCTTCAACATTTTTAACTAGTTAAACCACTCTTTAACAGAAGAAATAATTTAGCCTCAGCTCAGACCACAAAGAAAAACTAACAAGACAGTAATTCTTTAGACCCTGAACAGATAGATTTTGGTAAATATATACTTCTGGGTTTAAAATGTCTGAATAGCAAATTCTTCATGCTAAACCAATAAAAGAATAGTTGAACTTTCGTCAGTTTTGTTAAATCCTTTTCAGGAACTTTTCAAGCACATTGAAATTACAATGATAAGCTTGAGGTTAAAAACCAAATAGTGTTAGTGAAAAAACAAGTTGAAAAAGTTTTTCATCTTAAATTTAACATGAAAGTTTCTCAAGTCAAATTTCCTTGCTGTATTTTGTTACTGTTGGTTTGAAAATTCTTAACACTTAACAGGGGAGTGGAAGTTTAATGGTGAGAAACTAACTCAACCAAAACCAGCATCAAGGGGTGTCTGTATCAACACCCCAAAAGGAGAAAAACTTCACACCTCATAGTTTAGAACAGTATAACTTATCATTTGTTGAATCATAAACAGACTTAGGTTATATAATATACAAATATACATTATGAAAGTCTTGAAATCTTGAAAAAGTATGTTGTCAGTTACAGTCATGAAAATAGGGATACTACATGCAAGGTATTATATCTTCTTTTTTCTAGGGAAAGGGCAACCTGTAAATTATGTTTCAGGCCTATATTTCACTAAACAGACAGGATTAGTTGAAGATAAAATAACTAAAAATACAACAATTTTTCAATGCATCACTCTTGGTTCAGCCAATGTACCCATATTTTGAATAAACACTGGCAAAATCAAATACACATTTTAGACTATAGTTTTGCATTTTGGGGGTGAGGGGGTAAAGTGTAGTGAAAGTGCATTCAAGATGTGTTAACCCTAATTTTTCTGCAAATTTTGAGGGAACAATTGTTTTCTCAACATGTTTGCTTTTTAATCTACCATACTTTCAAAGAGCATAAAAATACTCATCAAGTGGTGCATTCATGTTCTATCTAGGCTAGCTAGACTAAGTAATAGAAAGCCTCAAAATTTATCATCTCTTATTATTAAGTCTTTATTTCAGAGTCATACACAGGAGTTTTACTGTAGGTGGTGGCATATACTCAAATAGACTTCAGATGATTGCATAGACTCTAGGTACAATCCTGAAAGTTTAATTCACATAGCACTACAAGACCTATTCTTGGTACTTATTGGTTATATAACAAACACTATAGAATTTTGATTGTGGATGATGCAAACATGACACAAGAAACTGGTCAAGCAAATTCTTTATATCACACAACTAGCTTTGGCTTGGTTGGAAAATAAATTGCAGCTATATTTTATTTAAGTATTTAGTTAGCATTTTGGTTTGGTTAGTATAATATATGCTATGCCTTACCCCCCCCCCCCCTAATGTTCAAATATATAGCACAAATTTGTTTCTAAACTATTATATTTTCATCATATTTTGTTTGATTTCATTAGCATTAATCAAACTTCACTTCCTTAGTGTTTACTAATATACCTAGTAAAAAACCAATTATCAAGAACTTTAGCTTAATTAATTCCCAAGATGGCCTAGCCTACTAAAAAGCCCACTAAATTTCTTGCTGCCAACATTGTTTTAGCTAGGATGAAAGTGGATACATCACGTGATGCCTTTTTTTTATCTTCTTTCACAATTCAAGAATTGCTTCTGGGGAAATTACATTTTGAGCCCTGAAGGGGGCTTCAAAAGGTAAAAGAGTACATAGTAACCAAAAGTTTATAAACGTGTTTCTTCATAAACGGCTTGTGAGAAAAAATTGTCATTTTAGCTGATTCAGGACTAGCTATTATTATTTTCATTTGTTGCAATAGTAAAATCTCATTTTGACAACAAATTTGTAGGAATTTTGAGGATAAACCTGAAACCCCTCAAAATAAAATCACAGCAAAACTGGCATTTTTTTTTGGAAGGGGTTGGCTCTTTTTAAAAATTTCTCTAAATTTGTTTTCATAATAGCTGTTTCACTATTAAGATTAAGGACTAAGCCTCATTAAAATAATAATTGCAATTACTGAATCAGCTACAAATGGCAATTTTTTCTCAAAAGTCATTCTTTTCATCTAACAAATTTAGAATTAGCAAAGTTGTGAAGCAAAAACAGTTATTTATTTATTTTTTTTTAATACCAAATATGGTAAGCTTTCAAGCTTGTCAAACTAGACATAATGAAAAGAAGTTATGACAATGCTGACAACATAATACACAAATCTATGAAAAACAACAAGTACAACAAACACTGACAAATAATGCTATAAATGATTCCATTTGAAAATGTATTTCTGCTAGTTTTATTTTGAATGTCTTTATATTATCTGTTAGAAATGTTGCAGGTGGAATGTCATTACATGACTTCTATACCCTGCTGTAAAATGAATGTTGGCCTATTTCCCTTTTTGAAAGTGAAGGGTACAATTTATGTGGGTGATAATGGGTCCTGTTATTGTCTTTAAATGTGAAGAACTGTGATGTACTTATATTATCAATGCCTTTGATTACGTGGAATGTGTTAATAGTGTCAGCCCTATCCCTTTGGAATTGAATCCTAGCCTGTACAGTCTATTTTTATACAGTAAATGTTTCAAATATGGTACAAGCTTAGTTGCTCTTTTCTGTATTTTTTCAACCCCTGCTCTGTCTTTTTTATTCAGTGGATACTGTACTGACAAATTGTATTTGAGTATAGGTCAAACTGTTGATTTATAAATGGCAATGAATGAACATAGATTAAGCTTACAGAAATTGCATTTGAGAAATAATAGCTGATAGTTTGCCTTATTACCTTAAATTGCATTTGCCAGCAAGATAAGGTGGTAGATCCTCCTCTAGTTCTTGCTGGTGATGAGTGATGTAATTATGTTGGCTTAGCTTCCCAGTCCAGCCTCCACTCAGCCCTTTCCCAGTCCCTGTTGACTCCAGCCTTGAAGGAGTGGGGAGTCTCAGCTTGGATGGTAGACTCAGATAGGCTATTCCAGAGGGGGACCACCCGAATGGAAAAGAAGCCATGTTGTTCCCTTCTCTGACATCCAGGCAGGTGAAGCTTTAGACTGTGACCTCCTGAACTGTTAGCCAGGGAGGGGGTGAAGATCTGGTTCAGGTGACCAGATTTGAAAATTTTGCATGCCATGATCATATCTCCTCTATATCTTTGATATGTGAGGGTTGGAAGTCTCAGAGAACTTAGGCAATCCTGGTAAGGGAGTTACTTCAGTGACTCCTGGCAAGGGTTTTATGAGTTACTTCAGAGACATGCCTGTCAAACCTACAACTAGAATCAAAATAAACACCAAGGTCATGGACATTTTCAACAGGTAAATTCAAATGTCCAGTAAGTTGGTATTGGTAACTTTGTTCTACTTTCTCAAAGTAATGGACAACCCTACACTTCTTTTGTTGACAAACATGGAATTGACAGTACACCAATTGTGTACTTCATCCAAGTCTTTTTGAAGCAACAAAGCTAATTACAGCAGTAAAGCTTTACATCATCTGCAAACATTTTAACTGTGGAATTGCAGACAACAAGAGGCAAGTCATTGATGAAAAGGCATAAAAGTAC
Source organism: Artemia franciscana (assembly GCF_032884065.1). Lineage (NCBI taxonomy): Eukaryota > Metazoa > Arthropoda > Branchiopoda > Anostraca > Artemiidae > Artemia > Artemia franciscana. The sequence goes on from NC_088868.1 coordinate 7,982,841, forward strand.
CAGACCAAGGCTACTACCTTGTTGAACACCACTTAAAACCATCTCAGCAGAGGAAAAAGCTTCACCTACAATCACTTGCTGCATATTGTAATTTATCTAGACTAGACAGAAGAGCTGTTTTGCATGGCTTCATTTTCATAACAAAAATATTTTTACAGGTCATCAAAGGTCACTGCCCTCTAGAGGAGAAGAAGTGGAGATAGGTACTTCAAATTATCTTCCCAGGACATTATCCTGTTGAGCTATCTGTGATAGCTTCAGTTTCTTAACCTAACCCTTATCCAAGATACCAAAAACTAAAAGTAAAATTCTAGTTAATTGACTTCTTGCTATCTCAGAAATGGTTTAGGTTAGGAAAATGAAACTTTCAGGGATGAATCTACTGACTTAAGTATGTCCTGGAAAGGGATTTTGAAGCAACCAACTCTACTCCTTCTCTCTCTAGAGGGCCCTGACCTTTGATGACCTTTAAAAATATGTGTGTTATAAAAGTGAAACCTTGCAAAATAAATCTTCTGCTTAATTGAAGTACAAAAAAATTGTTTTTAGCTTCATAACTTTGCTCAATTCCATTTTATAAGGTTTTAAAGATATGCAAATACATTTCCTAAATTAAAAAAAAAAAAAAAAAAAACATTGATATGGCTCAAAATTCAAATAACAAGAATTGCATTTTCAGAACTAGAGGCAGAGAAAAAGCAACTAGTAACTGAAAATTAAGGTGAAATGTTGTTTTGTCAAAATTTTAATAGGTATAGACCTGTCATATAGGCAAATTTCAGGGCCTTCCTGGGGAAATACTTTAGCCTGTAGACCTATCCCTAAAAGTTTCATTTCCCTAACCTAAACCATTTCCAAGATAGCAAGAAGTCAATTAACTAGAATTTTGCCAAAACTAACTAGCCTAAACTAGAATTTTACCTAATATTTATGTTGAAAACTCAAATGGGCTGTTCTAGCAATTAGGCTATTGAATTAAAAAAACAGCATGAAAAAGACATCACAAATCCAACAAAAGCCCATCATCTGGGGTTATGTTCTAAATTTTAAAACTAGGCTACCCCATACTAGACAAGACCTAGGGCTTAGCTTATCTTCAACGCAACAAACCTTCAAGAGATTAGGATCTAGCTCTAGTTGCTTAATTCTGATTCTACTCGCATCTTTTGGCAAGGGTAACTTAGGATGTGGAGCCACACATCTTCCAAGCAATAGCCTTCCAATCTTAGAAGAGGCCATAATTTTCAGCTCCTGAATCCACGCTAAAAGTGTTTGTCCTCAGCGCCAGAAAATAAATTTCAACGTTGCCATTAATAAAATGAAGTATCAATATCTATAAGTAAGAATTAAGGGTGCAGAAAGCACCGAAAAGTATAGTTTAAAAAAAGAAGAAAAGCCAGAGTCTGGTTAGTTTTATCTATTTATTCTGTTTGGTAGCTCTAAAATAGTAATAAGTAAAGATAGGATTCCTCTCGTTTAGGGCCAAATTTTACCGTACTTTTTTCTGAAACTGATTTCTTTAGACTCAACACATTCTTCAATCCTTATAAAATTTACATAATCTTTAAATCGTCTAATCTTTATCGTTAATAAATAAAAGGCAATAAAGGTAATTTAAAGAAAAAGGAATAAAAGGAGAACTTATGAGATTGTAGTAGATCAATATTCCAAAACAAAACACATTCCCTGCGAACACAGTAAGCTGGAAAGCTTATAGCCACTAGCCCTGCTTTATTGATCAGTCATGCCAGCAAAATCACTTGATATCTCTGTTTTACAATGTCATTTAATCAAAAATATTTGCCAAAAACTTTTGCAATAGACTAACTTCAAACTAGAATTAACAAGACAGTTTTTTTTTCCAGAATGCTATTTAATTTCAGAAGACCAAAATAGTTTTCTGAACGCTTTCCTATTCCTTCAAGAGGATCTCCTACAGATTGAGATCTCGAATTCATTTTTAGGAATGAAATAATAAATCGGCCATAAGTTCCTCGTTCAAATATGATTCTCGTGCGGTACAAGCCTCCAAAAGAAATTGTCCGCTATAAAAGCCTTGTTACTCCCTTCCTCAACACAAGTCCTACATAAGATTTTTTTTTAGGCAAATTCTGCATTAAGCTGGGTTTCGAAAGTCTTTTTGTACCAGTCTAAAGGACCCAGAATGCACCTAGTTGAAATTGTTATAGCATTGCTAAAGACCTACTGCTATCTTTCAAACAGTTCGTGGTAAGGACCTTTAAGAAAGGACTCACCCGGCTCAAAAGTAACCGAAATTCAAAAAAATTGAATTTTGATAACAATAAATACGTCAAAAGAATTAAATATTTATCCCGATTTTAAATATGCAGATTTAATCAAGTTTAATACCATCCATCAACAGTTACGAGCCTGAGAAAGTTTGCCTAATTCTTGTAAAAGAGAAAAAAACCTTCGCAGAATTTTAATGAAAATCATACCATCAGATACAGCGTTTCAAGCTCCTATCTTCACAAATGTGGAATTTTGTATTTTTTGCCATAAGGACGATCATGGATTCGTGTTTATTTATTTTTTTTCCCGGGGTGATCTTATCAACCCATTGGTCCTAGAATTTTTCGAAGGGGTTAATTCGAATGGAAATTAAAAGTTCCAATGCCCTTTTTAGACAACCAAAATATTGGAGGACAACTAGGCCCCTCCCACGCGCATTGTTTCTCAAAGTCACCAGATCAAAATTTTGAAATAGCCAAGCAAAGTCAAAATTTTTAATAACTATGTCATTGAGGACGATTTAATCCCCCGAAGTCCCCGAGGGAAGGGCTACAAGTTATAACTTTGCTCATTAAATTATTGATTATTAGTAATTATACAGACGTTTTCAGGGGGATTTTTTCTGGCGGTGTGGGTGTCGGGGGGATTGGGTTATGTGGGAGGATCTTTTCATGGAGATATTTTCCCTGGGGTAAGATAATCTCTATGTTAGCTCGGTATATCCCGGTATTATTTAAAAATGGTCAGAAACAAAATTAATAAACAAGATTTTTCAACTGAAAGTAAAGAGTAACATTAAAACTTAAAACAAACAGAAATTTTTACATATACGATGAGGCCAGTTCCCTTGGCAATACCTTGCTATTTACACTAAAGTATTTCAAGTAATTTCAAAAGAGCTAATTATTCTAATTAAGCAGCCTTTGTGATTCAGGGGTATTCTTAAAGAATTGGAACACAATATGAATTTTAGCGTAAAGAGCGAGGTTCTGACCAGGAGGCAAACCTCCTCATATTAAGTGTATGAAGGAGTTCGCAACCTTGTCAATACCTCGCTCTTTACGCTAGACTTTGAATTTTACAAAATAATGGCCAATATAAGCAACAACTTGTTTGTGTTATTTTCAGGCCAATCTTAGCATTGAATTTTACCTTAAGCAGCTTCATAATTATGATTTTTATGTGATAATAAACCAAATATATTGTATGTGCTTGGCTGGTGATTGCTACTAAATTAAAAAGAAGTTTTTTTTCCAACTGAAAGTAAGGAATAACATTAAAACTTAAAACGAACATAAATTATCACGTATATCTTTTAAAGATTTTTTCCTTCATTTAATTCAGTCATTTGAGCATTGTTCAATTTGTGACTCTATTTCAGGAAAATAGTTTCGACCTTTTTGGCTGTTTTGTTACTATGCCTTAAGAAACTAGTTCTGTAAATACTTCTAACTTAAGTTACGTGGGAGAATCTTTCCATAGAGGGAGAGCTGGATTCCCAAACATTATTTAAAAACTACCGGTAATTATACAAAATAAGTTTTTTTCAATTAAAAGTTTTTTTCAAATAAGAAGCAACATTAAAACTTAAAACGCTATATGAGATGGGTTGCTTCTCCTCAGTAGCTCGCTCTTACGTTAAAGTTTCTTTTGAGCTTTTAAAAAAGGTTATGACTTATTTCGGTTTATAAAGATTCTGTGGGAATAATTAAATTATATTTATTGTATTCTAAGATCCAACGAACAGGAAGCATATTATGTTTTTGCTTCCAATTTGCTGTGTAATAGACTAGAAAGATATTTTATGAGAGTGAGGGAATCCTGTTCAGGCCGTAGAGCCTTTATGGGCATCACTGAATTATGTTTCTTTGATGATATTGTTTGACAAAGTTTATGAACTTCAGAAGAAAATTTGTGTCGTTTCACTTTGTGTCCCAACAGTTCTTAATTCCAAAAGGAAGCCAGCCTTTTGAAGTCTTCTATTTTAAAAGCTGCCAGAAAACAAAAATTCTATATTAAAAATCTCCCTTTTTTAATCATTTATTGATTTCTTGTTCTATCTTTCTTAGCTAGTGTTTGACTAGTGTTCGTATTCTCCCTCCTTTTCAGGCGGTAGAGCCTCTATGGGCATCACTCTAAAATGTTGTTTTTATGATATTTTCTTTTTTAAATATTGAAATACATTTCACATTATAAAAATGTATTTTACATGATTGAAAAATGTAAGAGGGTATTAGAAAAACTTGTAAACTTCAGAGAAGACATTTTCTTTTTGTCGCTACCAAACTAAAGACCACTGATAACGACGAACGAGGTTTTTCCCGTAAAAAATAAAAACAAACAAACCTGTCAGCAGCTGTCTTGTTGTCTTCATCCCAAGACTCTTAATAAGAATGAATTTCATTGGTTGGCTTCGGGTTGCCTTTTTATTTCCTTTTATTTTCATTTTTCCACGAATAAACTTTGCATCCACAACTATGCCTCTCCTGGCTGCCTGGGACTTCAGCACCCAAGTGGAGAGGTCAATGGTGACTTTTTCTTGGGAGCTGTGAGACACTTTACGGAGATCACCAAGCTAGAAGCAGAGACTCCGACCCTTCTGCTATTGGACAACCATGACAGCCATCTCGATCTATTGGAGATAGAATGCAAGGAAAAGTTTGCGACATTTTTGACATTTTCACCTCACTGTTCGCATAACTGCAATCACTAGACGTATGTTTTCTGTCTCCTTTCAAGAACGCACTAAAAGGGCTTTTCAACGAGTGGCTACAGTTGCATCCCGTTCAGCCTATTCCGATTTACGAAGTAGCTCCACTCAGCAGGGTTCCCTTCCAAGAGAAATGTATTGCATCGAACATTATATCTGCGTTCCCAGCCACTGGGATCTTACCTTTCAATCGTGACATATTTCCGAAGGGAGCTTTCACACCATCCAGATTCACCCCGCATCCGAACCAATCCCATTTTCCACTTCACAAGCATATATAAAGTAGTCAACCAAAAAAGTATCTGAGGCCTCAGAATGACCTTTGCCCTCATTTAATTTTGTCAATGGTCCAACTTGTGGCGAATAACACCTTCTTTAAAAATGTCCCATCGGTCTGTTGACAGCGTTATTCTTTTTGACCTTATTCTCATTCTGTAACATTGAAAATATAATTTTAACATCAGAGTAATGAACAATATAGTTTTGTTAAATCAGAAAGTCACAAAGAACATTAACAATGGGGAACAAATTGATTTTTATGATTTATCTAAGGGAAATGTTCTTCACTATATAAAAATATATTTAGGGCATAATCAGCCATCAACCGAGCTACTATATAAAAGTACATATGGAGTAGACCACCAAAAAAATCATTTGAGCATTTAAAATATTCTTTCCTCTAGGATAACTTTGTTTGTGCCTCAGCTTATGGCAAGTGACAGCTCATTTGAAGCGTCTCATCTTCCTAATGACAGCACTACATTTTCGACGTAAATAAGAACATTGCTCTCATTCTGTGACCTTGAAAGATGTTTTTAAACTCAGAGCGATGAAAAAAAAGGTTTTGTTAAATACGAAAGGCACAGAGACCTTTAACAATGAGGAATAAATTGAATTGTATGATAAATCTAAGGAGAAATGTTCTTCGCCAAATAAAAACGCTATACAGGGATTAATAAGCTTAAGCAGGGCCAAAACCTGGGTTGCTATATTCAATTTGCCAGAAAAACTTTATTTGGAAACTAAATTGAATCCAAAACTTTTAAATGTGTTAAAACGAATATACCCTGAATCAGAGAAAAAATAAATTTCGAATGAGCTATTACACAAACATATATGAACTAGCCCCCCCAAAAAGTATCTGAGGCCTTAGAATACCCTTGCCCTGGGTTAATTTTGTTCCTGGTCTTACTCGTGGTGAGTGACACCTTCTTTAAAATGTATCATCGGTCTGTTGACAGCGCTACCCTTTTTGATAAGGATAGCAGCATTGTTCTCATTCTGTGACATTGAAAGTAGAATTTTATTAACAGGGCGATGGAAAAATGGTTTGTTAAATAATATAGTCACAAAGAACTATAACAATGGTGAAAAATTGAATTTTAGGAAAAATCTAAGAAGAAAAATTCTTCACTAAATAAAAACGATATGAAGGGTATAATTTACCAAACCAGGACCATCCTCCCTTCAGTTAATTTAAATTTGACACATTTATTTAAAAGAAATTGTCAAAGAGAAAAAAAGGGCGTCAAAAAAACTTGGGGAAGGGCTCACTGTCAACCCAGCACCCTTTCTGTAGCCACCCCTGGTATCTTTTTTTACAGTCTTTATATCCTATTTGCAACATATTTTTTGCTAATTTTAGCAATATCAATAGAAAGTTTTTTTTTATTCTATGCTGTCTTATAAAATATTTCTTAAATTTAATTTTATTAATAAAAAATTTGGTGTGAGAAACTATTCGGAATCAATCATTCTTTAATTTTGTCATGGCTATACACCCTACCTGCATGTTTATTTAAAAAACAAAGACGTTGCCAAGATTATATTTGAAAATTAAATACTAAATGAGCATTTCTATTATTTAATATATTTTTTATGGATCTTTAGGTTAGTATAAGACAGAATACGTCATCACTGTAATTAATTTTATAGATTGGGCGATCGACGAAGGGCGTTTCCTACATAATTTGTCAACACTGTGCGCTGGGCAATAGCCAGGGTGACGGGTGATCGGCTATTTCTTCAGACTAGTGTCCATGGATTCCACGGATAAATGTTATGGTCCACACGAACAGTACGTTCGTAAGTAAGTACGTTCCAATCTATTTTTTCTGATCAGCTTGTTTTTTTTATGTTTATTGACTCAACTCTGTGAATTCGGCCCATGTTATGATACTTCTTTTCCAGAAAGGAATCTAAGCTAACACAGAAGTTTCTCCTAGGGAAGGAGGGTTTTTAAAAAGAACAAACTATACCTTAACGAACTATACGTTAAATATGGAGGTAATTGTAGAAAGCTCTAATATCCTTTTATAAAAGGGAGTCCTGACTGAAAGGTTCTTTTCCCTGAATATGAATATTTTTGTATATATTGACTACTATACGTTAAACATGTTTAATACGTTATGTTAAATACGTTAATTAATAAATACGTTAAACAAACTATACGTCAGATATGGAGGTAATTGTAGAAAGCTCTAATAGCCTTTTATAAATGGGAGTCCTGACAGAAAGGTTCTTCTCCCTGAATATGAACCTTTTTGAATATTTTGACTACTATAGGTTAAATATGTTTAATACGTTAAACAAACTATACGTTAGATATGGAGGTAATTGTAGAAAGCTCTAATATCCTTTTATTAAAGGGAGTCGTGACTGGAATGTATTTCTCCCTGAATATGAACCTTTTTGAAGATATTGACAACTATACGTTAAATATGTTCAATACATTATGTTAAATACGGTTAATTAATAAATACGTTAAACGAACTATACGTTAGATATGGAGGTAATTGTAAAAAGCTCTAATATCCTTTTATAAAAGGGAGTCCTGACTGAAAGGTTCTTCTCCCTGAATATGAACCTTTTTGAATATATTGACTACTATACGTTAAATATGTTTAATACGTTATGCTAAATACGTTGATTATTAAATACGTTAAACAAACTATACGTTAGATATGGAGGTAATAGTAGAAAGCTCTAATATCCTTTTATAAAAGGGAGTCCTTAAGGGGGTCGTCCCTTTTTATAAAAGGGAGTCGTTAATTAATAAATACGTTAAACGAACTATACGTTAGATAGGGAGGTAATTGTATAAAGCTCTAATATCCTTTTATAAAAGGGAGTCCTTAAGGGGGTCGTCCCTTTTTATAAAAGGGAGTCGTTAATTAATAAATACGTTAAACGAACTATACATTAGATATGGAGGTAATTGTATAAAGCTCTAATATCCTTTTATAAAAGGGAGTCCTTAAGGGGTCGTCCCTTTTTATAAAAGGGAGTCGTTAATTAATAAATACGTTAAACGAACATATACGTTAGATATGGAGGTAATTGTAAAAAGCTCTAATATCCTTTTATAAAAGGGAGTCCTGACTGAAAGGTTCTTCTCCCTGAATATGAACCTTTTTGAATATATTGACTACTATACGTTAAATATGTTTAATACGTTATATCAGATACGTTATGCTAAATACGTTGATTATTAAATACGTTAAACAAACTATACGTTAGATATGGAGGTAATTGTAGAAAGCTCTAATATCCTTTTATAAAAGGGAGTCCTTAAGGGGGTCGTCCCTTTTTATAAAAGGGAGTCGTTAATTAATAAATACGTTAAACGAACTATACGTTAAATATGGAGGTACTTGAAAAAAAGCTCTAATATCCTTTTATAAAAGGGAGTCCTGACTGAAAGGTTCTTCCCCCTGAATATGAACCTTTTTGAATATATTGACTACTATACGTTAAATATGTTTAATACGTTATATCAGATACGTTATGCTAAATACGTTGATTATTAAATACGTTAAACAAACTATACGTTAGATATGGAGGTAATTGTAGAAAGCTCTAACATCCTTTTATAAAAGGGAGTCCTTAAGGGGGTCGTCCCTTTTTATAAAAGGGAGTCGTTAATTAATAAATACGTTAAACGAACTATACATTAGATATGGAGGTAATTGTATAAAGCTCTAATATCCTTTTATAAAAGGGAGTCCTTAAGGGGGTCGTCCCTTTTTATAAAAGGGAGTCGTTAATTAATAAATACGTTAAACGAACTATACGTTAGATAGGGAGGTAATTGTAAAAAGCTCTAATATCCTTTTATAAAAGGGAGTCCTGACTGAAAGGTTCTTCTCCCTGAATATGAACCTTTTTGAATATATTGACTACTATACGTTAAATATGTTGAAGCGTCATTTGAAGCGTCTCATCTTCCTAATGACAGCACTACATTTTCGACATAAATAAGAACATTGCTCTCATTCTGTGACCTTGAAAGATGTTTTTAAACTCAGGGCGATGAAAAAAAAAAGGTTTTGTTAAATAGGAAAGGCACAGAGACCTTTAACAATAAGGAACAAATTGAATTGTATGATAAATCTAAGGAGAAATGTTCTTCACCAAATAAAAACGCTATACAGGGCTTAATAAGCTTAAGCAGGGCCAAAACCTGGTTTGCTATATTCAATTTGCCAGAAAAACTTTATTTGGGAACTAAATTGAATCCAAAACTTTTAAATGTGTTAAAACGAATATACCCTGAATCAGAGAAAAAATAAATTTCGAATGAGCTATTACACAAACATATATGAACTAGTCCCCCCAAATAGTATCTGAGGCCTTAGAATACCCTTGCCCTGGGTTAATTTTGTTCCTGGTCTTACTCGTGGTGAGTGACACCTTCTTTAAAATGTATCATCGGTCTGTTGACAGCGCTACCCTTTTTGATAAGGATAGCAGCATTGTTCTCATTCTGTGACATTGAAAGTAGAATTTTATTAACAGGGCGATGGAAAAATGGTTTGTTAAATAATATAATCACAAAGAACTATAACAATGGTGAAAAATTGAATTTTAGGAAAAATCTAAGAATGAATATTCTTCACTAAATAAAAACGATATGCAGGGTATAATTTACCAAACCAGGACCATCCTCCCTTCAGTTAATTTAAATTTGACACATTTATTTAAAAGAAATTGTCAAAGAGAAAAAAAGGGCGTCAAAAAAACTTGGGTAAGGGCCCACTGTCAACCCAGCACCCTTTCTGTAGCCACCCCTGGTATCTTTTTTTGCCGTCTTTATATCCGATTTGCAACATATTTTTTGCTAATTTTAGCAATTCAATAGAAAGTTTTTTTTATTCTATGCTGTCTTATAAAATATTTCTTAAATTAAATTTTATTAATAAAAAATTTGGGTGTGAGAAACTATTCGGAATCAATCATTCTTTAATTTTGTCATGGCTATACACCCTACCTACATGTTTATTTAAAAAACAAAGACGTTGCCAAGATTATATTTGAAAATTAAATACTAAATGAGCATTTCTATTATTTAATATATTTTTTATGGATCTTTAGGTTAGTATAAGACAAAATACATCATCACTGTAATTAATTTTATAGATTGGGCGATCGACGAAGGGCGTTTCCTACATAATTTGTCAACACTGTGCGCTGGGCAATAGCCAGGGTGACGGGTGATCGGCTATTTTTTCAGACTAGTGTCCATGGATTCCACGGATAGATGTTATGGTCCACACAAACACCGTCGGTCTTCTCCAAGTGGTCCTGTCCTTGGTCCAGTTGGTCCACACATGGCTTCATCCTTAACAGAACTTCAGCGGGAGGAGATTTTTCCATAGTTATCGGAGCGCCCATGCTTCAAAGCCATACTTGCCTATTGTCTTTAATACAATTTCCAATATTCTAATCTGGGTTTACAGACTTATTCTCTTATTCTTCTAAGTTTTTTTTTTCAAAAAACACCATGGGCCTTTGTTATTATATTTTAAACATCTTCACTGTACCCACGACTCTACTAATATCACGGAAATGAGGAAAAAGTATACTAATAACACGAAAATGAGGAAAAGATCTTGTTTGAAAAGATCTTTTAATTACAAAAGGTCCGTTAATTACAAATCAGTTACTATTACCCAATTTTACGGGCAGGCCGAGTAAGACAAACCCAGCGCGCCGACTGAATCCATCTGTGAAACAGAATTCTTTCATGTAGTAAATGGCTCAGTCGTACCAATTTAAAATCAGGTCCCAAAAAGGTAATTACAGACCCCTTAGTACACCAGAAAACATATTCGTCCATAAAGAACACACTATTTAATCAACATTTTTATAAATCTATTTTTATTTTTAAGTAAAAATTTAAAATTTTCAACAGTTGGGAAGTTTGAAGCATTTCCACCATTTGAAGAAAAAAAAATAAGTCCCTTTTCACGATACGGCTAGTGATCATTTCAGTGACAGTGACACTACAAAAAAAACACAGACCTTTTAAAAATAAAAATTGCTTATATTTTTCTAGCTCAAATTGTACGGAATGAACGAACTTTCTTTTCTGATATGAAAAAAAAAGTTTGTTACCTTGAAGAAATTTTGAGTTTTTAGCCTGTCTTTGAGATATTTGACGAATTTTATAGCACTTATTTTGAAACTGTAGTAAATAGAGAAAAAAACCGTGTTTCTTTCAATTTAAAAATCATATTCTTGTAGATCTATATCTCTCCTTTCGATTGATATAACAATACCCCGGATTCCTCAACCCGATAACTCGAAAAAAAATATCCTGAATCGTCACACTTAGTTATAGGCTAACCAAGTTGGCATTTTTGGTCTGTATCTCAGAAACGCCCCGACGGCGAACATGCGCCCTGCGATATTCGTATTCAGCATGGTTGGCTACCCTAGGATCCATCCTCAGCACTTTCGTACCTTCCGCCATGGGTGGGTGCACGATACAGAATTTGGCGCCCTGGCTATTACTATGTTAAAAATATCATGGCCAAGAGGCTAGGCCGAGTAAGTACGTTCCAATCTATTTTTTCTGATTAGCTTGTTTTTTTTATGTTTATTGACTCAAAACTGTGAATTCGGCCCATATTATGATACTTCTTTTCCAGAAAGGAATCTAAGCTAACACAGAAGTTTCTCCTAGGGAAGGAGGGTTTTTAAAAAGAACAAACTATACCTTAACGAACTATACGTTAAATATGGAGGTAATTGTAGAAAGCTCTAATATCCTTTTATAAAAGGGAGTCCTGACTGAAAGGTTCTTTTCCCTGAATATGAATATTTTTGTATATATTGACTACTATACGTTAAACATGTTTAATACGTTATGTTAAATACGTTAAACAAACTATACGTCAGATATGGAGGTAATTGTAGAAAGCTCTAATATCCTTTTATAAATGGGAGTCCTGACTGAAAGGTTCTTCTCCCTGAATATGAACCTTTTTGAATATTTTGACTACTATAGGTTAAATATGTTTAATACGTTATGTTAAATACGTTAAACAAACTATACGTTAGATATGGAGGTAATTGTAGAAAGCTCTAATATCCTTTTATAAAAGGGAGTCCTGACTGAAAGGTTCTTCTCCCTGAATATGAACCTTTTTGAATATATTGACAACTATACGTTAAATATGTTCAATACGTTATGTTAAATACGGTTAATTAATAAATACGTTAAACAAACTATACGTTAGATATGGAGGTAATTGTAGAAAGCTCTAATATCCTTTTATAAATGGGAGTCCTGACTGAAAGGTTCTTCTCCCTGAATATGAACCTTTTTGAATATTTTGACTACTATAGGTTAAATATGTTTAATACGTTATGTTAAATACGTTAAACAAACTATACGTTAGATATGGAGGTAATTGTAGAAAGCTCTAATATCCTTTTATAAAAGGGAGTCGTGACTGGAATGTTTATCTCCCTGAATATGAACCTTTTTGAATATATTGACTACTATACGTTAAATATGTTTAATATGTTATGTTAAATACGTCAAACAAACTATACGTTAGATATGGAGGTAATTGTAGAAAGCTCTAATATTCTTTTATAAAAAGGAGTTCTGACTGAAAGGTTCTTCTCCCTGAATATGAACCTTTTTGAATATATTGACTACTATACGTTAAATATGTTTAATAAATCATGTTAGATACGTTAATTAATAAATACGTTAAACGAACATATACGTTAGATATGGAGGTAATTGTAAAAAGCTCTAATATCCTTTTATAAAAGGGAGTCCTGACTGAAAGGTTCTTCTCCCTGAATATGAACCTTTTTGAATATATTGAGTACTATACGTTAAATATGTTTAATACGTTATATCAGATACGTTATGCTAAATACGTTAATTATTAAATACGTTAAACAAACTATACGTTAGATATGGAGGTAATTGTAGAAAGCTCTAGCATCCTTCTATAAAAGGGAGTCCTTAAGGGGTCGTCCCTTTTTATAAAAGGGAGTCGTTAATTAATAAATACGTTAAACGAACTATACGTTAGATAGGGAGGTAATTGTAAAAAGCTCTAATATCCTTTTATAAAAGGGAGTCCTGACTGAAAGGTTCTTCTCCCTGAATATGAACCTTTTTGAATATATTGACTACTATACGTTAAATATGTTTAATACGTTATGTTAAATACGTTGATTAATGATCACGTTAAACAGACTATACGTTAAATATGGAGGTAATTGTAGAAAGCTCTAATATCCTTTTATAAAAGGGAGACATGACTGAAAGGATCTTCTCCCTGAATAAGATCCTTTTTGAATATATTGTCTACTATACGTTAAATATGTTTAATACGTTATGTTAAATATGTTACGTTAAATACGTTAAACAAACTATACGTTAGATATGGAGGTAATTGTAGAAAGCTCTAATATCCTTTAATAAAAGGGAGTCCTGAGTGAAAGGTTCTTCTCCCTGAACATGAACCTTTTTGAATATATTGACTACTATATGTTAAATATACGTTAATTATGTTTAATACGTTATGTTAGATACGGTAATAAATAAATACGCTAAACAAACTATACGTTAGATATGGAGGTTATAGTAAAAAGCTCTAATATCCTTTTATAAAAGGGAGTCCTGACTGAAAGGTTCTTCTCCCTGAATATGAACCTTTTTGAATATATTGACTACTATGCGTTAAATATATTTAATACGTTATGTTAAATACGTGAATTAATAAATACGTTAAAAAAACTAAACGTTAAATATGGAGGTAATTGTAGAGAGCTCTAATATCCTTTTATAAAAGGGAGTCCTGAGTGAAAGGTTCTTTTCCCTGAATATGAATCTTTTTGAATATATCGACTACTATACGTTAAATATGTTTAATGCGTTATGTTAGATACGTTAATTAATAAATACGTTAAACAAACTATACGTTAGAAATGGAGGTAATTGTAAAAAGCTCTAATATCCTTTTATAAAAGGGAGTCCTGACTGAAAGGTTCTTCTCCCTGAATATGAACCTTTTTGAATATATTGACTACTATGCGTTAAATATTCGTTAAATATATTTAATACGTTATGTTAAATACGTGAATTAATAAATACGTTAAAAAAACTAAACGTTAAATATGGAGGTAATTGTAGAGAGCTCTAATATCCTTTTATAAAAGGGAGTCCTGAGTGAAAGGTTCTTTTCCCTGAATATGAACCTTTTTGAATATATCGACTACTGTACGTTAAATATGTTTAATGCGTTAAGTTAGATACGTTACATTAAATACGTTAATTAATAAATACGGATAAACAAACTATAAGTTAGATATGGAGGTAATTGTAAAAAGCTCTATTATTATTTTATAAAAGGGAGTCCTTAAGGGGGTCGTCCCTTTTTATAAAAGGGAGTCGTTAATTAATAAATACGTTAAACGAACTATACGTTAAATATGGAGGTACTTGAAAAAAAGCTCTAATATCCTTTTATAAAAGGGAGTCCTGACTGAAAGGTTCTTCTCCCTGAATATGAACCTTTTTGAATATATTGACTACTATACGTTAAATATGTTTAATACGTTATATCAGATACGTTATGCTAAATACGTTGATTATTAAATACGTTAAACAAACTATACGTTAGATATGGAGGTAATTGTAGAAAGCTCTAATATCCTTTTATAAAAGGGAGTCCTTAAGGGGTCGTCCCTTTTTATAAAAGGGAGTCGTTAATTAATAAATACGTTAAACGAACATATACGTTAGATATGGAGGTAATTGTATAAAGCTCTAATATCCTTTTATAAAAGGGAGTCCTTAAGGGGGTCGTCCCTTTTTATAAAAGGGAGTCGTTAATTAATAAATACGTTAAACGAACTATACGTTAGATAGGGAGGTAATTGTAGAAAGCTCTAATATCCTTTTATAAGAGGGAGTCCTGACTGAAAGGTTCTTTTCCCTGAATATGAATATTTTTGTATATATTGACTACTATACGTTAAATATGTTGAAGCGTCATTTGAAGCGTCTCATCTTCCTAATGACAGCACTACATTTTCGACGTAAATAAGAACATTGCTCTCATTCTGTGACCTTGAAAGATGTTTTTAAACTCAGGGCGATGAAAAAAAAGGTTTTGTTAAATAGGAAAGGCACAGAGACCTTTAACAATGAGGAACAAATTGAATTGTATGATAAATCTAAGGAGAAATGTTCTTCACCAAATAAAAACGCTATACAGGGCTTAATAAGCTTAAGCAGGGCCAAAACCTGGCTTGCTATATTCAATTTGCCAGAAAAACTTTATTTGGGAACTAAATTGAATCCAAAACTTTTAAATGTGTTAAAACGAATATACCCTGAATCAGAGAAAAAATAAATTTCGAATGAGCTATTACACAAACATATATGAACTAGCCCCCCCAAAAAGTATCTGAGGCCTTAGAATACCCTTGCCCTGGGTTAATTTTGTTCCTGGTCTTACTCGTGGTGAGTGACACCTTCTTTAAAATGTATCATCGGTCTGTTGACAGCGCTACCCTTTTTGATAAGGATAGCAGCATTGTTCTCATTCTGTGACATTGAAAGTAGAATTTTATTAACAGGGCGATGGAAAAATGGTTTGTTAAATAATATAATCACAAAGAACTATAACAATGGTGAAAAATTGAATTTTAGGAAAAATCTAAGAATGAATATTCTTCACTAAATAAAAACGATATGCAGGGTATAATTTACCAAACCAGGACCATCCTCCCTTCAGTTAATTTAAATTTGACACATTTATTTAAAAGAAATTGTCAAAGAGAAAAAAAGGGCGTCAAAAAAACTTGGGGAAGGGCTCACTGTCAACCCAGCACCCTTTCTGTAGTCACCCCTGGTATCTTTTTTTGCAGTCTTTATATCCGATTTGCAACATATTTTTTGCTAATTTTAGCAATTCAATAGAAAGTTTTTTTTATTCTATGCTGTCTTATAAAATATTTCTTAAATTTAATTTAATTAATAAAAAATTTGGGTGTGAGAAACTATTCGGAATCAATCATTTTTTAATTTTGTCATGGGTATACACCCTACCTGCATGCTTATTTAAAAAACAAAGACGTTGCCAAGATTATATTTGAAAATTAAATACTAAATGAGCATTTCTATTATTTAATATATTTTTTATGGATCTTTAGGTTAGTATAAGACAAAATACATCATCACTGTAATTAATTTTATAGATTGGGCGATCGACGAAGGGCGTTTCCTACATAATTTGTCAACACTGTGCGCTGGGCAATAGCCAGGGTGACGGGTGATCGGCTATTTCTTCAGACTAGTGTCCATGGATTCCACGGATAAATGTTATGGTCCACACGAACACCGTCGGTCTTCTCCAAGTGGTCCTGTCCTGGGTCTAGTTGGTCCACACATGGCTTCATCCTTAACAGAACTTCAGCGGGAGGAGATTTTTCCATAGTTATCGGAGCGCCCATGCTTCAAAGCCATACTTGCCTATTGTCTTTAATACAATTTCCAATATTCTAATCTGGGTTTACAGACTTATTCTCTTATTCTTCTAAGTTTTTTTTTCAAAAAACACCATGGGCCTTTGTTATTATATTTTAAACATCTTCACTGTACCCACGACTCTACTAATATCACGGAAATGAGGAAAAAGTATACTAATAACACGAAAATGAGGAAAAGATCTTGTTTGAAAAGATCTTTTAATTACAAAAGGTCCGTTAATTACAAATCAGTTACTATTACCCAATTTTACGGGCAGGCCGAGTAAGACAAACCCAGCGCGCCGACTGAATCCATCTGTGAAACAGAATTCTTTCATGTAGTAAATGGCTCAGTCGTACCAATTTAAAATCAGGTCCCAAAAAGGTAATTACAGACCCCTTAGTACACCAGAAAACATATTCGTCCATAAAGAACACACTATTTAATCAACATTTTTATAAATCTATTTTTATTTTTAAGTAAAAATTTAAAATTTTCAACAGTTGGGAAGTTTGAAGCATTTCCACCATTTGAAGAAAAAAAAACTAAGTCCCTTTTCACGATACGGCTAGTGATCATTTCAGTGACAGTGACACTACAAAAAAAACACAGACCTTTTAAAAATAAAAATTGCTTATATTTTTCTAGCTCAAATTGTACGGAATAGAACGAACTTTCTTTTCTGATATGAAAAAAAAAGTTTGTTACCTTGAAGAAATTTTGAGTTTTTAGCCTATCTTTGAGATATTTGACGAATTTTATAACACTTATTTTGAAACTGTAGTAAATAGAGAAAAAAACCGTGTTTCTTTCAATTTAAAAATCATATTCTTGTAGATATATATCTCTCCTTTCGATTGATATAACAATACCCCGGATTCCTCAACCCGATAACTCGAAAAAAAATATCCTGAATCGTCACACTTAGTTATAGGCTAACCAAGTTGGCATTTTTGGTCTGTATCTCAGAAACGCCCCGACGGCGAACATGCGCCCTGCGATATTCGTATTCAGCATGGTTGGCTACCCTAGGATCCATCCTCAGCACTTTCGTACCTTCCGCCATGGGTGGGTGCACGATACAGAATTTGGCGCCCTGGCTATTACTATGTTAAAAATATCATGGCCAAGAGGCTAGGCCGAGTAAGTACGTTCCAATCTATTTTTTCTGATTAGCTTGTTTTTTTTATGTTTATTGACTCAAAACTGTGAATTCGGCCCATATTATGATACTTCTTTTCCAGAAAGGAATCTAAGCTAACACAGAAGTTTCTCCTAGGGAAGGAGGGTTTTTAAAAAGAACAAACTATACCTTAACGAACTATACGTTAAATATGGAGGTAATTGTAGAAAGCTCTAATATCCTTTTATAAAAGGGAGTCCTGACTGAAAGGTTCTTTTCCCTGAATATGAATATTTTTGTATATATTGACAACTATACGTTAAACATGTTTAATACGTTATGTTAAATACGTTAATTAATAAATACGTTAAACAAACTATACGTCAGATATGGAGGTAATTGTAGAAAGCTCTAATATCCTTTTATAAATGGGAGTCCTGACTGAAAGGTTCTTCTCCCTGAATATGAACCTTTTTGAATATTTTGACTACTATAGGTTAAATATGTTTAATACGTTATGTTAAATACGTTAAACAAACTATACATTAGATATGGAGGTAATTGTAGAAAGCTCTAATATCCTTTTATAAAAGGGAGTCGTGACTGGAATGTTTATCTCCCTGAATATGAACCTTTTTGAATATATTGACAACTATACGTTAAATATGTTCAATACGTTATGTTAAATACGGTTAATTAATAAATACGTTAAACAAACTATACGTTAGATAAGGAGGTAATTGTAGAAAGCTCTAATATCCTTTTATAAATGGGAGTCCTGACTGAAAGGTTCTTCTCCCTGAATATGAACCTTTTTGAATATTTTGACTACTATAGGTTAAATATGTTTAATATGTTATGTTAAATACGTCAAACAAACTATACGTTAGATATGGAGGTAATTGTAGAAAGCTCTAATATCCTTTTATAAAAGGGAGTCGTGACTGGAATGTTTATCTCCCTGAATATGAACCTTTTTGAATATATTGACAACTATACGTTAAATATGTTCAATACGTTATGTTAAATACGGTTAATTAATAAATACGTTAAACAAACTATACGTTAGATAAGGAGGTAATTGTAGAAAGCTCTAATATTCTTTTATAAAAAGGAGTTCTGACTGAAAGGTTCTTCTCCCTGAATATGAACCTTTTTGAATATGTTGACTACTATACGTTAAATATGTTTAATAAATCATGTTAGATACGTTAATTAATAAATACGTTAAACGAACTATACGTTAGATATAGAGGTAATTGTAAAAAGCTCTAATATCCTTTTATAAAAGGGAGTCCTGACTGAAAGGTTCTTCTCCCTGAATATGAACCTTTTTAAATATATTGAGTACTATACGTTAAATATGTTTAATACGTTATATCAGATACGTTATGCTAAATACGTTAATTATTAAATACGTTAAACAAACTATACGTTAGATATGGAGGTAATTGTAGAAAGCTCTAGCATCCTTCTATAAAAGGGAGTCCTTAAGGGGTCGTCCCTTTTTATAAAAGGGAGTCGTTAATTAATAAATACGTTAAACGAACATATACGTTAGATAGGGAGGTAATTGTAAAAAGCTCTAATATCCTTTTATAAAAGGGAGTCCTGACTGAAAGGTTCTTCTCCCTGAATATGAACCTTTTTGAATATATTGACTACTATACGTTAAATATGTTTAATACGTTATGTTAAATACGTTGATTAATGATCACGTTAAACAGACTATACGTTAAATATGGAGGTAATTGTAGAAAGCTCTAATATCCTTTTATAAAAGGGAGACATGACTGAAAGGATCTTCTCCCTGAATAAGATCCTTTTTGAATATATTGTCTACTATACGTTAAATATGTTTAATACGTTATGTTAAATATGTTACGTTAAATACGTTAAACAAACTATACGTTAGATATGGAGGTAATTGTAGAAAGCTCTAATATCCTTTAATAAAAGGGAGTCCTGACTGAAAGGTTCTTCTCCCTGAACATGAACCTTTTTGAATATATTGACTACTATATGTTAAATATACGTTAATTATGTTTAATACGTTATGTTAGATACGGTAATAAATAAATACGCTAAACAAACTATACGTTAGATATGGAGGTTATTGTAAAAAGCTCTAATATCCTTTTATAAAAGGGAGTCCTGACTGAAAGGTTCTTCTCCCTGAATATGAACCTTTTTGAATATATTGACTACTATGCGTTAAATATATTTAATACGTTATGTTAAATACGTGAATTAATAAATACGTTAAAAAAACTAAACGTTAAATATGGAGGTAATTGTAGAGAGCTCTAATATCCTTTTATAAAAGGGAGTCCTGAGTGAAAGGTTCTTTTCCCTGAATATGAATCTTTTTGAATATATCGACTACTATACGTTAAATATGTTTAATGCGTTATGTTAGATACGTTAATTAATAAATACGTTAAACAAACTATACGTTAGAAATGGAGGTAATTGTAAAAAGCTCTAATATCCTTTTGTAAAAGGGAGTCCTGACAGAAAGGTTCTTCTCCCTGAATATGAACCTTTTTGAATATATTGACTACTATGCGTTAAATATTCGTTAAATATATTTAATACGTTATGTTAAATACGTGAATTAATAAATACGTTAAAAAAACTAAACGTTAAATATGGAGGTAATTGTAGAGAGCTCTAATATCCTTTTATAAAAGGGAGTCCTGAGTGAAAGGTTCTTTTCCCTGAATATGAACCTTTTTGAATATATCGACTACTGTACGTTAAATATGTTTAATGCGTTATGTTAGATACGTTACATTAAATACGTTAATTAATAAATACGGCTAAACAAACTATAAGTTAGATATGGAGGTAATTGTAAAAATCTCTATTATTATTTTATAAAAGGGAGTCCTGACTGCAAAGTTCTTCTTCCTGAATACATACCTATTTGAATATACTGTATAGTTCAGAGTTTGGCAGTTTTTCTCACCAGGAGGATTTTTCCTATGAGCACTGAAGGTCTACTTTTCAGCAAAGCTCCTGTTGCTCTTTTTAAATGCGTGTGTTTTTTTTTATGAAGTTTTGTGCACATATTTTTGCTAACACCTATCTAAAATCTATTTATATAGTCAATATTCTATTTTTATCCATATATTTTATCGATCAGCGTGTTCCCATATGTCAACCATTACATCTCGGAATTGAAACGAAAAACGCAGGTGCTATACTCTAATAAATATAAAGGTCACGTCTGTGTATCTAAGGGTAAAAGTGTCAGTGTATCTTCAGGTGGGTAAGGCTTGTCTAATATTTCACATTTTGGCCATGTATCTTCAAATGAACAGTCAAATTACAATTTTTGGCAAATCTCCTCTGACATATTTTACATTCGTATGGCTTCTCCCTGGTATGAACCCTCCTATGATCCCTTAAATTCTGACTTTGGACGAAGCGTTTTTGACATAACTCACACTGATATCGCTTTTCACCTGTATGAGATCTCATATGTCTATTCAAGCGGTGTCTTTCAGCGAATTTCTTTTTACACAATTCACACTCATGCGGCTTTTCACCTGTATGGATTTTCATGTGACTACTCAAATGTGGTCCTTGACTGAAGCACTTTTTACACTGTGGACATTCATATGGTTTGTCACCAGTATGGGTCCTTCTGTGTCTAGTTAAATTCTGTCTCCGAGCAAAGCTCATGCTGCAGTATTCACACTGATATGGTTTCTCACCTGTATGAATCCTTGAATGATCAATCAACGCCCGTTTATTGGAAAATGTTTTACTGCAAACATCGCAATCATAGATCTTTACTGCAGCTGAGGACAGCACTTTCTGCAATCGAACGACAGGATTCTCTATCTCTTCTTGTCTAGCATCATACATTCCAGAAATCGTTTCCACTTTGATGAAAGTGAAGCTTCTCATCTGACCTTCATCTTCTTCTATCCAAGGTTCATGGGTTTCTGGTTCTGAAGCTGATTCTATTTCTTCCTTTACATATACCTTCGGATAGTCTGTCATATAAGGTGGCTTGGCTGATGACAGATTCAAATCTATACCAAGAAAAATAATCTTAAAAATAGCAAAAGAATTACCACTGGGTTCTTATCTTAGTCGATTTTTTTTTTTTTTTTTTTTTTTTTTTTTAAATCAATGACTTTAAAATGTAGAAGCAACTGTTCCAGCAAATCTTAATAGATACTGATCAGGTTGTTGTTGGCAAAATAGTTTGCTTTTAAGGATTGCTGTAAGAAATAACGTTTTATCTCCCTCCCTTTCCATAAGAAAAACAAAGACATGACAGAATACACACTGCATATAAGCATGATCAAGGTGCCTATATATAAACTATACATGTGCACATATAGGATCCTGATAAACAAAAGAAGGTTCTTTAATGGCAAAATTTCGAGCCTTGTTCATCTAGACATAAAATATTTTTTAGTTTAAGAATAATACTTATTTGAATATTTTTCAAAATTAAATTATCAAGTCCTTTTATTTTGGCCTCTTTTTAAGATCATTCTCAATTTCAACCGGAAGTTATGGAAAAGTAAACTACAATGTTGCAGTGGCGGACCTATTCTTTTCTTAGGAGGGGCAAATCTACATTTTGCCACCCCTACCATACTATTAATACTGTCAATATTACAGTTTCCGTTTAGAGTGATGGTTAGATATATGTCCTGGAAAAAGATGATATTTATTTATTATTTTTATGTTATATATTAAGTATGCTGGGTTTATCAACTCACAGTTTAATTCCACTACTTTTTGAAGATGCATGGTATTGTCGATTTAAAAGGAACTTTACACTCTCTTACATAGCCTAAGGCATAAACTTAGCTAAATATAGTAGTAGTAGTAGTAAGTAAGACGGCACTAGACCATTAAGGTCCAAACCGGCGGTGCTGATCTCCGTTTCATGGTCCTTCAGCCAGGAAGTGCAATGGGGGGTTGGGGAGCAACCATCGTGTGCTTTCACACACCCTTCCTGCCTACCTTCCCCAGATTTCTCCAGGTACCCATTTAGAGCTCGTGCGACTCTGGCTGAGCTTACAGAGTCACGCTACTGACCCCCCCCCCAAACTAAATAACTGGTCACAACTGGGATTGAACCCGTGCCCCCTAGCTAAATGGTATTGTGTTAGGCTATAAGAACGTGAATCATAACATTTATGAAGTATAGAGTTGAAGTCATTAAGACACCATAAATTTTTTCTTCAATTCTTGCGGATGCCGGATCGAAAGCAGTAGCAAGTAAACCCAAGATCTGTCAAAATGAAGGCAATTTTAAAGCTCTATGAAAAAACCGTAGGGAGCGAGATATTGAGGAGGTGGCAAGCCCCTTCATATATGAAATGTTTTCTGTTCGTTTTATGCTTTAATTTCGCTCTTTACTTTCATTTGAAGAAACTTGTTTTTTTGTTAAATAAAAAGTAGGCACAATCAAGGTCATATCAAAGGGGGGGGGCTGTAAGGGGATTTGAACACTCTCCTTCCCCCACAATGTGTGTCGATTGCAATAAACGTAACAAAAATGAATGAAAAAAAAAATGATTATTTTTTTTTAAAGTTTTTCAGTAAAAAAACCTACTGGGCGACCTAGCGTCTAGCAACCAGTACAAAACATGACCGCAGTCAGAGTATATCTTAGAAAAGAGTCACCTTGTGCAAGGAAACACTTATCTTTCGTTGTTGTGAATTGTACCCAAGGCAATAGATGAGAAAACCAATATTAGGGCTGCTTACATAAGAATATATGGTACCTTTGTCATTACCAGCAGTTGAACCAGATTCGGAGAATCCAGAGACAATATCAATCTGACCAGAGATACAGGGCGAAACAAGTAAGGAAGAATCTTCGCAAATAGGTTGGATAACCGAACTTGTAGGTTCAAACGAGTCTTCAGCGTGGCTTTTTGTTGTGTCTTCAATATCTAAAAGCAGACAACATTGATGGACCTGGCTAGACTTCAAGAAAATTACAAGACAAAAAGGCATATTCTCAAACTTCATTGTGGAAATTTTTTAACTTTGTTTTTAAACTAGAAATGAAATTTTTGATTGCAACCGAATTTTATCAGGACAAATTTGAAAATGCACTGAGGTTTTCTTACAAAACGGAAAGTGAAACAAAGACACTGAATACACCCTTCCAACCAAGGTTATTACCCCTGCACCCCCACACCTCTGAGCTGAATTTCAGAATCTTCTCTCTAAATAGGTAGGTCTCGTATGGATTGTCTTCAAACCATTTCTTTTTAACTTCTAATGCGTCATAAAGAAGATGTTTTCGGGTCCCCTGAAATATCAAACAAGAGCTAATAGCTCATATGGCACTTGTGAGGAGGCAAGAAGAGCTATGAGCCAAGAGATTATATGGTAAGAGCTCTAGCAAAATTCTATAAATCCATATATTGATTTAAAAGGAAAATAAGAGGCTTAATGCCGGTAGAATTTAAAATAAGAGCTATGAGTCATGATGTCCTTCTAAAAATCAAAATTCATTAAGATCCGATCACCCACTCGTATGTTATAAATACCTAATTTTTTCGAATTTTTCCTCTCCCTTTAACCCCCCATTTGGTCGAATCTGGGAAAAAGACTTTATCAAGTCAATTTGTGCAGCTCCCTGACACGCCTACCAATTTTCATCGTCCTTGCACGTCCATAAGCACCAAACTCGCCAAATCACTGGACCCCTCCCCCCAACTCCCCCAAAGAGAGCGAATCCAGTACGGTTCCGTCAATCACGTATCAAGGGCATTTACTTATTCTATCCACCAAGCTTCATCCCGATTCGTCTACTCCAAGTGTTTTCCAGTATTTCCCCCTCCAACTCCCCCCAATGTCAAAAGATCTGGTCGGGATTTGAAATAAGAGCTCTGAGACATGAATTCCTTCTAAATATCATATTTCATTAACATCCTATCATCTATTCGTAAAATAAAAATATTCCAATTTTCACGTTTTCCAAGAATTCCGGTTTCCCCCTCCAACTCCCCCCAATGTCACAGGATCTGGTCGGAATTTAAAATTAGAGCTTTAAAGCGCAAGACCTTTCGAAATATCAAATTTCATTAAGATCTGGTCAGACTTTCGTAAGTTACAAATACCTCAATTTTCAAAATTATCCACCCCCCAACTCCACCAAAGAGAGTAGATCCGGTCCTATTATGTCAATCACGTGTCTTAAGACAGGTTTTTATTCTTCTATCCAGTTTCATCTTGATCTAACCGCCTTAAGTATTTTCTAAGATTTCCGGTTCCCCTCAACTGCCCCCTCCCCCAATTACGCTGGATCCGGTTCAGATTTAAAATAAGAGATCTGGGTCACGAGGTCCTTCTAAATATCAAATTTCTTTGAGATCCGATCACCCGTTCGTAAGTTAAAAATACCTCATTTTTTCTAATTTTTCAGAATTAACCCCCCCCCCCCCAACAACCCCAAAGAGAGCGGATCCGTTCCGGTTATGTCAATCATTTATCTAGGACTTGTGCTTATTTTTCCCATCCCAGCTCCCCCCCCAATGTCACCAGATCCGGTCAGGATTTAAAATAAGAGCTCTGAGACACTCAGAGCTTTGATTTATCCTTCTAAATATCAAATTTCATTGAGATTCGATCACCCGTTTGCAAGTTAAAAACACCTCATTTTTTCTAATTTTTCAGAATTAACAACCCCCCCCCAACTACCCCAAAGAGAACAGATCCGTTCCGGTTATGTCAATCATGTATCTAGGACTTGTGCTTATTTTTCCCACCAATTTTCATCCCAATCCCTCCACTCTAAGTGTTTTCCAAGATTTTTGGTTTTCCCCTCCCGACTCTATTTTTTCCGAATTAACGAGCCCCCCACTCCCCTCCAGATGGTCAAATCGGGAAAACGACTATTTCTAATTTAATCTGGTCCGGTCCTTGATACGCATACCAAATTTCATCGTCCTAGCTTACCTGGAAGTGCCTAAAGTAGCAAAACCGGTACCTACAGACCGACAAAATTCGCGGTTGCTATATTTCACTTGGTGAATACCAAGTGCCATAAAAAGAGTATTTTGTATGGAAGTCTCTAATATTTCTTAAGATTACAGGAGCCTAGAACCCATTCTCCAGGGAGCCCCTTGTGTGCACGTATGTTTGAGGTAGTAATGTTTGACCGTTTCTAATCAAGGAACAAATATATGCAGGAATCATCTTTTTTTTGGGGGGGGGAAGGGGGAAGGTTAGTCTAAAAACTAATATACTTCATATAAGCCAGAAGCAACACATGATTTTTCATCCAATTTACAAAGGTGGAAAAAATCAGAAAAAAAAACAAAAAAAAACATATGGATAATTATATACATTTACTAAATAAAACATATATAAAATTTATATTTAATACGTATTTTAAATTAAAAAATGTTTACATATATAAAAAAAAATAATTTATGCATATCATGACAGAACTAAAGAGTGATTGAAAGCAGTCAAATTAAAATACGTCCGCCAGGGGGTGTTATTGTTTGGATATAAAGAGGAACAACGAGACCCGACGCATGGCCATGCAATATACCTCATTCGTTTTTGAAGCGCCAACGACGGAGAGAAAAAGAACAACTCGTGGCAGTCATCTTGTTGGTCAAAATTGTTCATCTCTAATAGGAAGAAATAATAAAATACAAACAAATTCCGTCTCCCACCATATCTCCAGTGCAGTTAGAACACAAAATTTTAATCTGGCCAACAGAGAGGGAGTACTAGAAGGGCACTAACTACAAAACAGTCCAACTATTGTCACCTTTGTAGCAGAATCTAGCCTAGTTATTTTTCGTAATGGTTCAGAATATTAATTTGTTAGGGTCAAATTTTCCCTAAAAACTGGAAGGTCAAACCAGTTTCTTGGGTCATAAACATCTAGACATTGTCGCAGAGAATCTGGCAGATCTTTCGGTTTTTTCTTTTTAGAAATTCGTTGCCTTTTTTGGCATCTAAAGAAATACTTTTTCCAAGATTTCAATTAGGCTATTCTTCCAACAGTATGTTTGAAAATCCTATCATAGGCAACGTAATTGCGCTGCCTAAGTAAAGAGCGATGTGGGCACAACGTGTTATTTTTTTCACCAAGGCACTTCGTATAAAACGAGTTGTCTTAGAAACTGTAGAAGGAGCTTATGCGATTGGATTCTGAAAGGTCTGCAACGAGTACTACCAGGGCTGGGGGTATTGAAGTGAAACTTTCAGAAAATGTTGAGGGGAAGGTTGAGCTAAATCAAAACATACTATCTGCATACAGATTGTATGCACAAAAACGATCTGTTTATCGTTTTTGTTTATTTACAATACTCTGTACTTTGTGATTTTTTTATACTTTTACGGGTAACAAAGTTCATTCATTCGTTCATTGTCATAAGGGTGTATCAATAATATTTAGGGAACGGCTTACAATATCATGCTGAAACTTCCAGGGATCATGAAGAGGATGTTCAGCCTGCTAAAAGGCAACACATATTACTACTGATATTAATACTGCTTCTACTACCGTTACTACAACACCAGCACAAGGATACTACTGCACCTACTATTACCGCCACTAGTATGATACTAGTACTATTAAGACTAAGGGTAAAAGGTGAAATATTTGAGAGAATACAGAGGGAAAATTTGAACTAAATCTCAACACACTATGGACCTGCAGATACTCAGAAACAGCATATCTCTGGAATGGATTAAGGTATTAAGTTGGAACTTTCAGGGAATGCTTAAAGGGGAAGATCAATTGACCAAAGGGTAACCTTCGCACAACACTACTACTATTACTGCTACAACTACTACTACCACTACAACCACTGCTTTTGTAGCGAGTACTACCAAGGCTGTGGATATTGAAGTGGAAATTTGAGGAAATGTTCAGGGGAAAGTTGAAATAAATTAAAACATACTATGTGCATAGACATTGTCAAAACAGTGCATCAGCAATATCTTTGGTATGGCTTGCCGTATCAAGCAGAAACTTCCAAGGCATCATGAGGGGGATCCTCAAGTGGCCAAAAGGTAACATGATCATATTACTACTGCTATTAATACTGCTCCTAATACTGTTACTGCTACTACTTATACAACACTACAACTGCTACTACTGTTACTACAGCTAATAATACAACGCTAGTACTGCCACAACTACTATGATACTAGTGTGGAGGGTATGAATGTGGAAATTTGAGAAAATATAAAGGAGAAATTTGAACAAAATCAAAACACACTATGTGCATGCAGATTGTCAACAGAGTGTATCTCAGGGATGAATTAGGAAATTAATCTGGAACTTTCAGAGAATGCTTAAGGGGAAGATCAATTGACCAAAAAGTAATATATGCAAACTACCACTAACACTACTACCGCTGATACTACTATTGCTACAACTACTACTTCAACTGCAACTACTACTAATGCTAAGAGTATGAAGATAAAAATTACAATAATTGTTGAGGGAGAAGTTGAACTCAACTAAAACACTACGGATGTACAAGTTATCGAAAACGCATATCAGCAATGCCATAGCAATGGGTTTAAACTTACAGGGCTCGATGAGGGGATTTTTAAATCGACCAAAAGGCAACAGGTTCATACTACTGCTGCTACTAGAGCTAGTGGTACTAAGCCTCTCCGTACTGCTGCGACAGTGACTACAATTACAACAATGGCTAAGTGTATGAAGCTGAAATTATCAGGGGATATTGAGGGAGGAAGTTGAACTGAACCAGAACACGCTGTCTGCATGCTGGTTCTCAAAAGGGGCTTATCAGGAATATCTTAGGAACGACTAGGTGTATAAAGTTGAAACTTATAGGACTTGTAGATGTTGGACTAATCAAAAGGTGATATTTGTATTCATCTACTACTACCTCTACTACAGCTACTACTACTACTGCTATTACTATTACTAATGCTAAAGATATTAAGGTGAAAACCTTAAGGAATGTTGAAACAGTATTGAACTAAATCAAAAGTGCACTTTTGATTTGATTTAATTGATAACTAAATCAAGCACTGCCTTCATGGAAAAATTCCCTTCCCCCATGAAACATTACTTCATGGAAAGATCCTTCAACGTAAACTCCCAGCCACCAGAAATCCCCCTCGGAAACATTTGTATACTCTGCAACAACCAATACTATACGTAAACAATGAGCAAAGTTCACAGCTTGCAGCCCTTCCCGAGGGGAATGTGGAGGATTAAGTAATCCTCTAAGACATAATTATTACATTTTCCGACTATGCTGACCAAAATGCCTATCTAAAAATTTCAATCAGGTGACTTTGGGGAAAAAATGGGGGTGAGAGGGGGCCTAATTGCCCTCTAATTTTTTTGCCACTTAAAAAGGGAGCTAGAACTTTTTCGAAAATAAGGCGAACTTCTTGAGGCTCGTAAGTTTGTATGGGTAAGACTAAACTTGATTAAACTTATACATTTGAAATCAGCATAAAATAAGATTCTTTTGACATTATCTATTGGTATCAAAATTCCGTTTTTTTAGAGTTTTGGTTACTATTTAGCCAGGTCGCTCCTTACTTACAGTTCGCCACCACGAACTGTTTGATGATGAGGGGGATGAGCAACTGACCAAGGGCATGTTAAACTAACCAAAAGGCACTATGTGCATGTTGTCACTATTGCTACTCTTGCAACAGATATAACTACTACTTGTACTGAGGTAAAACTTTCAGATTATATGGGGGGGGGGTGTTGAAGTAAATCAAAACATACTTTGTGCATTCAGGTTGCCCAAAAGGTGTATGAACTATTTTTCAAAAATAGCTTATAGTGTTAAGTTAAAACTTTCAGTACATTTTGAGATGGATGTTGAACAAGCCCAAAGACTATGTGCATACTACTACTATTGCTACTACTGCCACTATTATTGTTATGGCTACAATTACTGAGGCTAAGGTTACGACGTTGAAACTTTCAGTGAACGTTTAGGGGGGTGTTGAATTAAATAAAAACACACTCTGTACAAGCAGGTTACCAAAAAGGCATATCAGCAGTATCCCGGGAAAGGTCTATGGTATTAAGTTGAAACTTTCAGGACATGTTAAGGGGGATAATGAACAAGACAAATTTCAAAATGTGCATATTTCCTATAACTATTAACACTACTGCTATAACTTTTACTGCTACAACTAGTACTGATTGTATACTGGAAGGCTTATAGCATTTAAACCTTTAAATGTCACTTTCAAAACTTCAGGGATTGAACAGTTTTAAGGGTGTTTGCATAAAACTGTCTGGCTGATCTCTAAAAGATGCTTATTTCTCTTCTTTCATTTCTTTGTTTTTATTTCTACATAGACTGTTTCTTAAGCATTTCTGATTTTTTTTTTTGTCTGCATGTTACACAGTCAAATTTGAGAGACAAAAAACACTGCTCTTGGAGGTATCTCAATTATGCCAGATATACAATCAGATCTTTCAGCTGGCATAACTACTGCTGAGGTACATTTGGGATTTGCTGACTGAGGTCAAAATAAACTTAGTGTGCTCTTTAAAAAGAACTAAAAAGTAATCTCGAGACAATAGGGAGATAGATAATTAGATATGTACATATTTATGTGATAATATGTGCACTTGTATTTGGCTGAGCTACCTCTCTCTTATCAGTGAGTATTGCAGAAATAAGCGAAAATTTATTGGTTAATATCAACTGCTGGTGTTTGGTATTAAATTGGATAGATCAAGTGTAAATATTGAATTAGTTTTTTTCTTCCTCATTTACAATTATTATTCTTCATACCCCAACTATTTATTATTAGTTTCCTTTACTAGCCTTAGCTCTGAGGGCATACTTAAATTGTTGCATTACTGCAGGGTTCGGACAGGTCGGTTCGTTTCAAATTATAGGCTCTGTCCCATTTTTATAGGATTTCCCGGGCCCAAATATAGGCCAATTATAGGATTCGGAAGTCCTCGGGATCAGATCTGAGGTAGATGGCGTGGGATACCTGGTCACATAAATTACCAAGTTTCATCCCGATCCCTCCAATCTAAGCGTTTTCCATGATTTTAGGTCCCCCCAAATCCCCCCCAATGTCACCAGATCCGGTCAGGATTTAAAATAAGAGCTTTGAAACCCGATATCCTTCTAAATATCAAATTTCATTGAGATCAGATCACCCGTTCGTAAGTTAAAAATACCTCATCTTTTCTAATTTTTCAGAATCAACCCCCCCCCCAAACTACCCCAAAGAGAGCGGATCCGTACTGGTTATGTCAATCATGTATCTAGGACTAGTGCTTATTTTTCCCACCAAGTTTCAGCCCAATCCCCCCAATCTAAGCGTTTTCCATGATTTTAGGTCACCCCAAACTCCCCCCAATGTCACCAGATCAAGTCGGGATTTAAAATAAGAGCTTTGAGATACAATATCCTTCTAAATACCAAATTTCATTGAGATCCGATCACCTGTTCGTAAGTTAAAAATACCCCATTTTTTCTAATTTTTCAGAATCAACCCCCCCCCCCCCCGCCAACTACCCCAAAGAGAGCGGATCCGTTCTGGTTATGTCAATCATGTATCTAGATTTTGTTCTTATTTTCCCCACCAAGTTTCAGCCCAATCACTCCACTCTAGTGTTTTCCAAGATTTTAGGTTTCCTCCTCCAAACTCCCCCAATGTCACCAGACCCAGTCGGGATTTAAAATAACAGCTCTGAGACACGATATCCTTCCAAACATCAAATTTCATTAAGATCTGATCAACCGTTTGTAAGTTAAAAATACTTCATTTTTCTATTTTTTCTGAATTAATGGGCCCCCCACTCGCCCCAGATGGTCAAACCGGCAAAACGACTATTTCTCATTTAATCTGGTCCAGTTCCTGATACGCCTGCCAAATTTTATTGTCCTAGCTTACCTGGAAGTGTCTAAAGTAGCAAAACCAGGACCGACAGACAGACAGACCGACAGAATTTGCGATTGCTATATATCACTTGGTTAATACCAAGTGTCATAAAAACATCATGCTACTATGAGATTAACCGAACAGACGGACCAAAGGACGATAAGGCGATAAACGATAAAAAGCTGATTCCGACAATCTTCCATACAGGAGAGCCAACTTTGCACTTATATCAGGGACATCAAACTTACGAATTATCTTACCATTGCTATACCATGGGGGGAGATAAAGTAAAAATTTACAATATCTGAAATAAAAAGTCCGAATCTGATTAACATCATTTTTCTTTAGAAGGGGATAAAGACTAGATAGATAAAGGACAGATTGATCACGGAATGTAGCATATAGCCTACCAAGTCCATGTCTAGTACACTTACCTGGATTAGCAACTATCTTAGAATAGCCCATTTGAATAACTGGGCCGTATTCACATCAGCCAGCCAGCATTCAGCCAGGAAACACATAAGTCGCAAGAACTCCAGTCTCATTAAGCAGAGACTGCTAAGCACAACACAAAGCATTAGTTCAGTTCAAAAAGCTCAACAGTTGTAATTAATTACCAATCTACACAAAAAGACAGAAAATTGCAAATCATGAGCAATGTTCTTAGTGCTCTTCAGCCGAAAATATAGGAATAATAGGATTTTAGCCAAAATATAGGCATTTTATAGGAGTGCATTAAAATATAGGAATTTATTGGAATTTAAAGGGGAGTCCGAACACTGTTAGAGAGAGAGCTTTGTTTGTTCACTCGGCTTTGTTTAGCAAATCCGTAAAAAAAGGTACAAACGAATTTGCGTGGCGGTTCGTGCGTGAAGCTATTGGAACCAGTTTATTTTGGTGACGCGTACGGTTGTTGGGCGGTGCAGTAGGTGGTAAGATGTATCGATGCTGGGGTTTAGAGAGAAGAAACTTCCCAAACCTCAGGATAGTCTGGTCGTATCTTTGGGCCAACGTGGGGAGGTCGAGTTTAACAAGCGCTTCACCATAAAATAGTTGTCGATCGCCAATAATAATGAACACGGCTCGCTTTTGCACCGACTCAAGTTCTTGGATGAGGTAAACAGTTCGCAGTGCTGCAGGCCCCCATAGTGGGCTTGCATATTCCAGAACTGACGGACGTATGTAAGATAAGCTAGCAATAGGCACTGGACATCACAGACAAATCTACGCATTGTACTCAAAGACTGCAGACATGCATTTGCGTTTTTAACAACATTTTCAACGTGCAAGCCGAAAGAACAATCACTTGAAAAAGTAACTCCCAAAATCTTTATTG
The DNA here is from genome assembly GCF_032884065.1 of Artemia franciscana. Taxonomy (NCBI): domain Eukaryota; kingdom Metazoa; phylum Arthropoda; class Branchiopoda; order Anostraca; family Artemiidae; genus Artemia; species Artemia franciscana. The sequence continues at coordinate 8,015,929 of NC_088868.1, forward strand.
AGTCGACAATCGGAAACGGAACATACGGTTGGCTGAATGTGCGCTTCAACGGATTAAAGCGTAAGACCTTTGACTTATTCGTGTTAATGATCAATTTAGAGACATTGCACTCGGCAATAAACGCAACGAAGAAATCGTCAATGAACTCTTTCTTAACAATCCCGTTTTCAACTAAGTATTTCAATAGAAAAGAGATATCGTCTATAAACTTGTAATGATCCTCATATTCGACTAGTAGGTAGTTGATCACGGCTATAAATACAATGGCAGCCAACTTTGTGCCCTGCGGAGCTCCACATGTTATACTTGTCCAATCGGAGTCAGAATCCCCCTCAAACAGGGCATAAAAACGCTGTTTCCTATTAGATAAGAAATCCATAATCACGGATAACACGCGCTTTTTCGCACCCATTATCTTCAAATTTTGGCCAGCAATCAGGTGGTTAATGAAATCAAAAGCTTTTTGGAAGTCTATTGCACCTAGATCCAGGAACCGATTACCTTTATTCAGCCATGTAAGTATACAATCATACATACGCACTAGATAAATTGTAGTACTGCACTCCTGGAGTCCACCATACTGGTACTTATCGATAGAAGAACTGATTTGGTCGAGCAATCAACGGAGTACAAATGCTTCCGTAACTTTAGCCAGGTAGGGGGTTATCGAGATAGGACGCAATTCATCACATGCTTTAGGGGGGCCCGACTTCGGAATAACCTGGATATATGCCTTTTTCCAAATATCTGGGAAAGTACCAAGCATGAAACACAGGTTAATCAACACGGATAATGGCTTGGCAATGAAGGGGGCGTATTCACGAACATGTTTTACAGGAAGTTCCGAAGGATAGGATGCACTGTTGGGCTTAATTTTCATTAATTCTTTGAAGACGTCTTCTTCAGTGACTTCAATAACTTTCTCTTCTGAGCAGCTGTACAATCGGCTTTTTGGGACTCGGTGGGTGGAGGGTGGGTTGTGCAGATTTCAGTGAAGAAGAGTTCACATCTGTCGCAGTGAGAATATTAATGAGAATATCGTCCAATATTCTCACACTAGAGGAAGTGGATTTTCTCGACATTTTTCGAACATACTGATGCCATTTCTTTGGATTACTGACGCGCATAGGTGACACTGATAAATGGCCTTATTGAAGTTTGGCCTTCCGTATTACAGTGACGGTGTAATTTCGTAGTTTCTTTGTGTTTACTAAATCACCGATAGAATATAGGCGGCATCTCTCACGGATGAGTTTCTTTATGGCAGGAGTAATCCATGGCTTATCAAACTCACTAATGGTAACTGACTTGGTGGGGAAGATTTCGGTGTATTTGGAGTACAGATTGTTGCTGAATCTTTTAGTCTTTTCGTGGATGCTTTAATATCCGTCAACTTCTGGGAAACTATAATTGCCTATCCACTGACCATAGGCTCGAATGGCAGAGTCCGTTAGCGGGCGGGTAACCACGCGGCTTAGTTTAGGCTTGGGCAATGAACTGTGGGCTTTCCACAGAATTGCAAAATGGTCGGGCTTGGCCACTGGTCCGAGAGAAACAGGATTACAGTAGTAGGCCTCACATTTCGTAAGAATGAGATCCAGAATGCTGCCTGAGACGTGAGTAGGCATGTGAACCACTTGTTTAAGGGATAGACAGGATGAAAGCCAGCCTTTTTTCGTCTGGTTGAAGTCGCCTGCTATAAAAAAGCAGGATTACTATAGTGGATCCGAAGCAGATCAACAGTCTTTTGCAAGTAAGAGACAAGGTCTCGGCGATTCTTTGCACTTTCTGGGTAATATACTGATGCTACAATTATGCACGAGTATAAGCGGGGCAAGTAAGTCGGTCTGCACATCGCCCAGATTACTTCATGGTCCGGATTAGCGAAATCAGAAAGGAGTTTACAGGGTATATCTTCTCTTACAAACAGACCAACACCGCCCCCAAGTTTCGATAGACCACGATTAGAGCGAGTGTTCAAGAACACAGAGTATCCAGCCACACAACCTTTATTTTCATCGAGGTTCCATGTTTCAGTAACGGCTGCTATGGCAATGTTGTTCTGGCGAATAACAGCTTCAAAATCTTCTGTTTTGTTGCACAGCGATCTAGTGTTGCAAACGAGGAAGTTAGGAAGGCCACGACGAGCGTTGAATGTAACAGGTCTTAGGATAGGAGGCGTCTCATTGGCATAGTCGTAAACGGGCAAACTGTCGAAGCGTTTGATTACGGGTAAGTCTGTGAGACTCGATTCAGTCAGTCTGCCTACATTGGCGTGGGTGTCACTTAGAGCGGATAAGTTACTCGGTTCCACTAGGGGATTCCTCCTCTCAGAAACGCGTTTACCACTTCTGCAACCGCGACTCGTTTTAATGGGAGGCTTAGAAGTAGCTCTACTGTGAACAGTGCTGACATCTAAAAAAGGGGCGGTTGCAGCATCTGGTGGCTTCGTCAGAAGATTAAAAGTCACCAAGTTCAAAAAAGTAGATGGCGCTACCATATACAGGGGTGAAGAAAGGTCAAATAAAGTATCTTTCTTGTACTTAATTTGCATATTGATGGCACAGAAAACTGTCAGGATAGCCACTGCTTTAACTGGTTACCCAAGTAACTGAAATAACCCAAGAACAAGGGAAGCGTAAGGACCCCCTCACCTATTCCCCGCCATTTACGGGTAGCTGAATACCGGCGGGTACAATACGGCACTTCCGGGGGGTTCCTTCCCCTCTTCTGCTTGTTCTGAGAAAAAATCAGCACTTAATGAAAGGTTTCTCCAAATGTAAAAGATAAACGAATCAGTGTAATTAATCTGCGGACTTTTGGAAGACAGATATATGAAACCGGCGCTATATGAAAAGCCACAAAAATATTGTTCTATGAAAAAGGCGATGTAGATGGCGAGCTGGTCAATATGAGAAAAGAGATGGCGCTGATAGAAACATCCAGAGAAAAAGACCTATACTAGGAATTGGAGAGGGTCTCTCAAATTCTCCTTAGCTAAAAATCTATCTCTAGAGTGTAGAAATCAATAAGAAAAAAACATCAAAGTAATGCAGAAGCTTTATCCCATTAACAGCAAAAAATCAAACTCAACCACAATCACCCTGGATTTAGCATAGATGAAAACTACCATTTACTGGGTTGGAGCAAATGGTTATGACATGGTTACATATAACCCCTAGCTAAGATGCCCCCCCCCCCCAAAAAAAATTCCTTTGCCCCTGTAATTGAGCAAATCTTTTACTATAATTCTCACACTTATTAAAGAGCTACATCACTAATAGAGCTTAACTCACCCTTTTCTGCAACAGGAGGCTCTGAATAGCTTACTGGTTTCACCATTTTTGGAATTGGTATGAATTTTATTGACAATTCTCCAAATGATATTAGTATGTTTGATGATGTGATATCTTCAAAGCTACAAGTTGAAGAAAGTAGAAAACTCCTTTTCTGTGTGATAGAATGTCAGCAAATTATCCTAAAATGCACAAACGACAGTAATGAAAAAAGTAGTAAGTAGAAATAAATCCTCACTATTAGAAAGCAAAAACTAAATACAAGGATGAAATTTTGTGATAGCCTACAGATCAACTGCAATTTATAACAAGGTGCTCTTCTAGAAACATTTCTATTTCTTCCTTTGGAGAACGAATTCACATTAGGATATCAAACAGTTCATGGTAACAAACTGTAGTAAGGAGTGACCAGGCTCATTAGTAACTGAAACTCTAAAAAAAGGAATTTTGATACCAATAGTTACATCAAAAGAATTGCATTTTAAAGCTGATTTTAAATATATATATAAGTTTCATCAAGATTAGTCTTACACATCAAAAGTTACGAGCCTGAGAAAATTTGCCTCATTTTAGAAAATAGGGGGAAACACCTCCTAAAAGTCATACGATCTTCAGAAATCACCCCATCAGATTCAGCATATCAGAGAACCCTATTGTAGAAGTTTCAAGCATCTATCTACAAAAATGTGGAATTTTGCATTTTTTGCCAGAAGACAAATCATGGATGTGTGTTTATTTGTTTATTTTTTGTTTGTTTTTATCCCAGGGGTGATCGTATCAACTCAGTGGTCCTAGAATGTCACGAAAGGACTCATTCTAACGGAAATTAAAAGTTCTAGTGCCCTTTTAAAGTGACCAAAAAATTGGAGGGCACCTAGGCCCCCTCCCACGCTCATGCTCATTTTTTTCCTAAGGTCACCGGATCAAAATTCTAAGATAGCCATTTTATTCACCATAGTCGAAAAACCTAATAAATATGTCTTTGGGGACGACTTACTCCCCTACAGTCCCCATGAGAGGGACTGCAAGTTACAAACTTTGACCTGTGTTTACATATAGTAATGGTCACTGGGAAGTGTACAGACGTTTTCAAGAGGATTTTTTTGGTTGGGGGGGGGGGGGAGTTGAGGGGAGGGGTTACGTCGGAGGATCTTTCCAAGGAGGAACTTCTCATGGGGGAAGAGACTTTCAATGGAGGGGGCGCAGGATTTTCTAACATTATTTAAAAAAAGTGAAAAAATAAATATGAAAAGTTTTTTCTACTGAAAGTGAGGAGCAGCATTAAAACTGAAAACGAACAGACATTATAACAAATATGAGGGGTTTACCTCCTCTTAATGCCTCGCTCTTTACGCTAAAGTATTTTTAGTGACTACAACTACTTATTCTACAGCCTTTGTGATTCAGGGGTCATTCTTAAGGAATTGGGACAAAATTTAAGCTTTAGTGTAAAGAGCAAGGTATTGACAAGAACAAGTCCCCTCATATACGCAATAAGAACATACGAATACAGAAGTTCACTACATAAGTTAATTTGTAAGTTATGTATATTTTTTACTTATGAAAACGTTCATAAAAATTTAAAATTAATGCCTTTTTAAGTAATCAAAAATTGGGGGCAACTAGGCCTCCTCCCTTGCTCCTTTTTTCTCAAAATCTTCCAATTGAAACTATGAAAAAGCCATTTAGCCAAAAAAAATTAATATGCAAATTGCGTTTTAATTATTTATGTGCAGAGAGCCAAGATCAAAACATGCATAAATTCAAAAACTTCCCGAAATAATAAAAAAAAACAAGTTTTTTAAATGAAAGTAAGGAGCAACATTAAAACTTAAAACAAACACAAATTACTCCATATATGAAAGGGGCTTTTCCTCCTCAACGCCTCGCTCTTTACGCTAAAGTTTTTTACTGTTTTAAAAAGTAGAGTTAGGAGAACGAGTCAAACTCTTTGTCTTTGAGTCCCAACAAATTCAGTCCCACATTTTGTATACAAGTCCAGTTGACATTGTCCATCATGAGTCAACCCAAAAATGTCAATCATCCCTTAGTTATATGACTATCTACCTTACTTCAACCCTAGGATAGATGAAAGACTACGTATCAAAAAGTGAAAATTGCCTCATTTTTATACCATCCTGAAAAAGGCATATGCCAGCTTTACCTCTTGCTCAGACTATGTGTCCTGGCTTTATCTCCAATTAGCCATGGCTTGATAGCAACTTGGTTTTATTTCAATTTAAGCAATATCTAAAAATTCCTTCTTAAGAACCACTGTTCTAGGCTTACAACCATAATATACAGAAAAACTGTAGTTAACAGATTCTTATTGGGATTCAGCTGCACTTTGCCCAAACCCCCCTCCTGATACAAAAATATATAGCACTAGTTATGTATTATTGGGATATCTATCTAACTGGATATTTTTTTGCATATATTGAGCAGTCCACATTTCTGACAAATGAATAAAGTGAAAATAACACTAGATATCTTTTTGTATGCTCTTTCTGAATATAATAATTGCTTTTGTTGCAAATTCAATTGTAAGCCCTTTATGGATCCTCAAAGATGATACATTTTTCTTTTATTTTAGATATTGTTAATATACCTTTGTTATAACTCTTGTTAAAACCAGTTTCCTCAAAAATGTGATCAATGGTGACCAAAACAAGAATAAAAAAAAAAAATAGGAAATAAATAATATGGGCTACAGTGCACTAAACCAGTTACCAGCCCCCTACAAATAAAGTAACATCCCCCTCCAAAAAATGAGGAGACTACTTATACCTCACTGATTTCCTTTCTTCTGTTTGAGCAGACAAGGCCTTTTCAGTCAAGATTATTCACCCTTTAACTTTTAACTCCCTCTATGAATTGAAATGGACTATTGCAAGTGGTTGCTCCTTATTTGACTTGTATTGGCTTGAATCTGATTAGATATTGTGCAGTAAATCTTTTGATTCTAAAAGTTGAAATATACCAGTGCTCTGGGTGCAGGTATGGTCAGCTAGACTCTTAGCTGATGGTGAGATTGTGTAATGTTTGAAGCACTTTAACCGTTTATAATGGAGGTCAATCTGTGCAGACGTCTGCATTACATTCAAATAGGCAATAGTCTATTATTTCATGTTTTATATTGCAATGTCTACAAAGAGGGGTTGAGAGGAATGAGCCACCTGAATTTGAAAACTGATGCAAAAAAGCCTGAAAATTTAGTCAATTTGACCCTGAACAAATTCTATGATATATTTTAGATAGGTGCTTGCTGGGGAAGGGAGATAAATTTGGTTTATTCTTATTTAAGTGTACCTTTTATAACCTCCAGCAATATATGAGGATTGGTCTCCCACTTGGCTGGTCAATATTTAGGGAATTTCTTGCAATTTCATCAGTTTGATGGTTATTAGTTATACCAGAGTGGCTTGGAACATTGAAGGCATGTTCTTGTGCCTCTTGAAGAAAAGAGTATGACTGATATTAAGACAGTAAAGTGTTTCAGTATCAATCTTATGTTGAGAAGCTGAGTACAGCAGGTCTAGGCGTGGCAAAGACTCAAAATGTACAATAATATTTCATATATTAGGAACCATGGGATGATTTCATTTATTGTTGATAATCCACTCTCAGTAAGTAGAAACTTAGTACTTATTGGTTTCCTAAGACTAAATATGAGGTAGATTATATCCTTTTGTGCTGTTTCAATTTTTTGCAACTGGGTCTTTGTGCAAGCATCATAAACAATGAGCTCATTATCAATTGGGGCCTTATATGTGATTTATAAAATTGGAGAAAAGTTTTCTCATTACAACCCCAATGTATGGATAGAAGTCTTTTTTTTAACTCTGATTTTCCGATGGATTTTTTTTTTTTTATTTTTACTGCATTTGTGATGTGAAGGTGGAAATGGAGTTTTTGGTCAACTGTAAGACCTAGATAATTTATTTGATTATCCCCTGGAATGGTTATGCCATTTAGCATTAGTTTCGCATTAATAGTTTTGCACTTATGGTAGAATTGGATGATTTTTGACTTGGGAGGTGCAATGGGTAAATCAGATTATTGAGCAAATTTTTCAAATTGGAAGTGACTTTTGCAACTTTGACTGTGCAATTTCAATAGTGTTGCCAATTGCCTATAATACTAGATCATCAGCATATTGTAAATTAGTGTGTGTGAGGTTCATGTCCCAGAGAAATAGGGAGAACATGAGGCAGCTCCAGACTGCACCCTGTGGAAGACCTTTAGTTATTGTAGTTTTTGGCTGCTGAACCTGCATAAACAAAAAACATCTATTTCCAATGAGAGATTTTATGAAAGATAATAGCTTTGGGGTAATCTAAGACTTGAAACATTGGCTAAAAGGATCTAGTTGTTCAAATTGTCATACATCCCTTCAAAATCTAGGAAGGATGCAACAAGGACATTATTTTTTGACAGAGATTCATTTATTGCATTTCTTAACAATACAAAAGTATCTGTAAAGGAATGGTGTTTCCTGATACCACTTTGAATATAGGGTATACTTTTCCCAGCACAGGAGCTGGGAAACAGGCCTAAAATCATTTTAGGCCTGTACACCATGGGGTCAATTTTGGGTATATTTTTCTTTACAATTAAGTGGATGGAAGAGCATTTTCAAACATTGGGGAATGTGTATGTAGCCCATGCAAAACTATAGCAATTTAGAAGTTCCTGTTTATATGAAGGGGTGATTTTTTTTCCATGTAGGGTGAATCTTATTATAGCTACTTGTGGCCTTGGCCTTAATGTGATGTATAGCACTATTCAGTTTAGGAATTGTGAATGGACAGGTTATGTACTCTGAGCCTGGGCAAGGCTGGTATATAGGATTTATGGTTATTGGGGCAGTGTTACTATTTTTATCTGATGTGAGCTTATTGGAAAAAAATTTACAAATAATCTTGCCTTTTCAATACATTATCATAATAGGTATTATTGGGAAAAAGGTCAGGCTAGAGAAGGTTGGGAGAGGTTTTTTCCCAACAGATGTGGCTTATAAGTTTGTTTATGATTTGCTCACAAGTTTCTTGGGAAAGACTATTTGCAACATTATTTCAGACTATTTGCATCCCTTTAATATATTTTGCAGTTGACCAACTTGCTATTCTGTAAGCTTTTGAATTGAATTCTTAGAACTGTTATCTAACCTTTGCTTATTGGGATTTGAATTACATTGTTTCTATGGGGTTTATGTTTCTGGAAATTGGAAGTAGGATAGTAGGTTTATTATTTTATGGTGTTTCCAGACAAGTAGAACTCAGATAGGAAGTTCATTTCTTGTCTTACCTTGGTCAAGTTCTAGCCTTGTATTAGCTTCAAAACATTGTAGTTGTCTGCTGTTATCCTAAGAAAAGTGTCTGCTTTTGGGTTATGTGTGACAGGTGTGAGGGGCACATGTATTGGCAATGTATCCCTACAGTTCTGTCAACAAATAATGCTGGATCATTGAAAGAGCTTGAAGAGTTCTTAAAGTTGAAAAAAAAAGTTTTACTGCTAGACATGTTTAGAAGAATAGAAGTTCTATTTTCTTAGTTAAAACTGTTTCTTTTTTAAATTTTTTTTTTTACTTTTTGATATCATAATTTTATTTGTTTTCAATACAAGTATCTGAAGATTGAATTTTTCTTTTTGATATTTTTACTTTTATTTGTCTTCAATACAAGCAACTGAAGGTTTAAATTACTATTACAGGTTTAAATTATTAAATTACAGTAATTACTAATGATAACTGGAATTAGCATCTAAAACATAATTTCAGTCATATTGTACAACCCCAAATTTTCCCTCAGCTTCAAAACCCTGCCCACATTACACATTTTTAGTTTGCCCCATGGAGGAGGAGGATCAACCAGAAATGGATGTGCTTTTTGAATTAGCATTTCTAAGTGCTAAAGTATGGAAACTATGCTGCTTTGTGGCCTGGTTTCCAGTTTAGACAGCTAGTGATGGAACTAAACAATTACCAAAAAGTTTTACTGCCAGACATGTTTAGAAGAATAGAAGTTCTATTTTATTTGTTAAAACTGTTTCTTTTTTAACATTTTTTTTTTTACTTGTTGATATCATAATTTTATTTGTTTTCAATACAACTATCTAAGTTAATTTTTTTTAACACATAATTTTCTCTATCATTTTAACTTAACTCATTTTAACTTTCAGAGTTAATTTTTTTCTTTTTGATATTTCACTTTTATTTGTCTTCAATACTAGGAACTGAAGGTTTAAATGTAGAGGAACTAGTCTGATCCCAGTCAGAAAACCAGTTGTTTCCCTTGCTGGTCTTCAGGTTAACACGTCTGAGTATGTGAATGAAAGTAAGTGTTGGAAAACTGTTTTGGCATGTCATGTTGTAAGTGTTAGAAAAGTACTTTTATATATTACCAATGCTGCTGTTAGCATAAATTTCAAAGTGGATGAAAATATACAGTGACAGAGCATTTTAGATGAAGTATAAACCATATGTCAGTCAGTTGTTTTGTACTGACTAAAGTGCAGAATAGTGTTCTAATGTTTGGCAAACCATTTTAGTATGCTATATAAGGGTAAGGTTAGGGGGATAAATATTCATGCTCTTGCAAATTCAATTTTAAGCCCTTTTTAGGCTCTTAGCTTCAATCTTGTTTAAACTGGTTAACCCATAAATTGACTCAGTAGGGACAAATTTGAGAAATAATGAATACATGTGAAATAAGCCATATAATATGTTCTACATACTTGGTTAAAGTTAGAAAGGTTAGGTAAAAAGGTAAAATTCTACTTGAGTGACTTCTTGTTATCTCAGAAAGGAGTAAGGTTAGGAAAATGAAACTTTCAGGGTTGGGTCTACAGGCTCAAGTACATCCTGGGAAGGTATTTTAAAGTACCCACCTCTACTCCTTCTCCCTCTAGAGAGCCCTGAAATTTGTCTACATGATAGGTCTATGCATATTGAAATTTTGACAAAACAACATTTTACCTTAATTTTCAGTTACTAATTGTTTTTTCTCTGCCTTTAGTTCTGAAAATGCAATTCCTGTTATTTGAGAAGAATTCTGAGCAATATCAATGTTGTTTTTTTTTCAAAATTTAGGAAATGTATTTGCATATCTTTAAAACCTTATAAATTGGGATTGAGCAAAGTTGTGAAGCTGAAAACAATTTTGTTGTAGTTCATTCAAGCAGAAGATCTATTTTACAAGATCTCTTTTTATAACACATATTTTGAAGGTCATCAAAGGTTAGGGCCTTCTAGAGGGGGAAGGAGTGGAGGTAGGTACTGCAAAATATCTTCTTTGTACATACTTTAGCCTGTAGACCCATCCCTGAAAGTTTCATTTTCCTAACCTAACCCCTTTCTGAGATAGCAAGAAGTCAATCAATCAGAATTTTACTGGTAAAAATCAGATTTGCAACAAAAACAGTTATTATAATCAGAAAGTGCATTAAAAAAGGTATCAAACAGAAAGCTATAGCCTGTTCACTAGTTTAATTTATATGAATCAAGAATTACCAGGTTATATTTAGTTAGGTAAAAATTAAATTTGCAATAAAAGCAATTATTATAATTGGAAAGAACATAAAAAAAGACTGAGGGGTAGGCCTATGTTCACTTTAATTTAGGTCAAGGATGTAGACTGCTCAATATTTACTAATGTTTTGCCTTAGATGTAAAGGTAAGATTCTAGTTAATTGACTCCTTGCTATCTTGGAAAGGGTTTAGGCTAGGAAAATGAAACTTTCAGTGATGGGTCTACCGGCTAAAGTATATCCCAGGAAGGTATTTTAAAGTACCCACCTCTACTCCTTCTCCCTCTAGAGGGCCCTGAAACTTGCCTACATGACAGGTCTATATCCTACCTATTGAAATTTTGACAAAACAACATTTTACCTTAATTTTCAGTTACTAGCTGCTTTTTCTATTTGAGTAGAATTTTGAGCCATACCAATTTTTTTTTTCAAAATTTAGGAAATGTATTTGCATATCTTTAAAACCTTATAAAATGGAATTGAGCAAATTTATGAAGCTGAAAACAATTTTGTTGTACTTCAATTAAGCAGAAGATCTAATTTGCAAGGTTTCACTTTTATAACACATATCTTTAAAGGCCATCAAAGGTCAGGGCCCTCTAGAGGGAGGATTGGAGGTAGTTGCTTCAAAATACCTTCCCAGGACATACTTTAGTCTGTAGATTCACCCCTGAAAGTTTCATTTTCCTAACCTAAACCCTTTCTGAGATAGCAAGAAGTCAATTAACTAGAATTTTACCTAAGTAAATATGGTTGGATATTTTCCTTATCCATTAGGTTCTCAAGAAAATCCACTAAGGCAATTTTCCATAGATGAAAGCCCAGCTCAGGCATAATGGCTCATCACAGAAGTAAACATAGGGTCTATCCTACAATGGCATGTTATAATTCAGCCCTGTTATAGACTGGATGCATAAAAATTACTCAAAACAAAACAAAACGTTAGACTTAACAAAGGAATTGCAATTCGTCAAGTAGTATCATCACCTTTCAAATCTTCCAAAAAACATCTTCAATCCTTTTCTTCTTCTTCTTCATCTTTGGCAGACGTGGGTTTTTCAGTAGAGAATTCAGCCCTTTTCCGTTTGATCCACTTGAACAGGGTTACTGATTCGGTTGCTTCGTATCAAACAGTTCGTGGTAACGAACAGTAGTAAGGAGCGCCCCGGCTCAATCGTAACTGAAACTCTAAAAAACGGAATTTTGATACCAATAGTTCCATCAAAAGAATTATATTTTAATACTGATTTTAAATATGTAAGTTTCAGCAAGTTTAATCTTGCTGAAAGTTATATGCTCGCAAAAGTTACGAGCCTGAGAAAATTTGCCCTATTTTAAAAAACAGAGGAATCCCCCCTAAAAGTCATAGAATCTTAACGAAAATCACACCATAAGATTCAGCGTGTTAGAGAACCCTGTTGTTAAGGTTTCAAGCCCCAATCTCCAAAAATATGGAATTTTGTATTTTTTTCCAAAAGCCAGATCACGGATGCGTGTTTATTTGTTGTTTTTTTCCCTCAGGGGTGATCGTATCGATCCCGTGGTCCTAGAATATTGCAAGAGCGCTCATTCTTAGGGGAATTAAAAGTTTTAATGCCCTTTTTAAGTGACCAAAAAAATTGGAGAGCACTTAGGCCCCCTCCCACGCACATTTTTCCCCAAAGCAACCGAATTAAAATTTTGAGATAGCCATTCTGTTCAACCTAGTCGACAATCTAATGACCATGTTTTGGGGACGACTTTATCTCCCATAGTCCCCGGCGAGGGGCTGCAAGTTACAAAATTTACCATTATTTACATATAGTAATAGTTTTTATGAAGTGTACAGACGTTTTCAGTGGGAATTTTTCACGTTGGGGTGGGAGTGGGTCGGTGGAGGGAGTTATGGCGGAGGATCTTTCCATGGAGGAATTTATCATGAGGGAAGAGAGTTTCTATGAAGGGGGCGCGGTATTTTCTAAAATTATTTAAAAAAAGAATAACTATAAAAAAAAAACTTTTTGGCTTTTGTAATTCAGGGGTCATTCTTAAAGATTTGGGATAAAATGAAAGCTTTACTGTAAAGATCGAGGTACTGATGAGGGGTCAAACCCCCTCATATACGTAATAAAAATACACAAATTTAGAAGTTCGTTACGAAAGTTTATTTGTAAGGTACGTATGTTTATTACTGACAAAAACATTAGTACAAAAAATGAAAAAATCTAGTTGCATTTTTAAATATCCAAAATTTGGAGGGCAACTAGGCCTCCTCCCTCATCCTCCTTTTTATCAAAATCATCCGATCAAAACTGTGAGAAAGCCATTTAGCAAAAAAAAGTAATATGCAAATTTGGTTTTAATTATTCATGTGCAGTGAGCCAAAATCAAAACATGTATTTATTCAAAAACATTCAAAAATTAAATTAAAAAAAACAAGTCTTTTTAACTGTAAGTAAGGAGCAATATTAAAACTTAAAAGGAACAGAAATTACTCCGTATAAGAAAGGGGTTGTCCCCTTCACAACGCCTCGCTCTTTACGCTAATTTTTTAATGTTTTGAAAAGTAGAGTTGTGACAGAGTCAAACTTTAGCGTAAAGAGCGAGGCTTTTTGGAGGGGATAACCCCTTTCATATACAGAGTAATTTCTGTCCACTTTAAATTTTAATATTGCTCCTTACTTACAGTTAAAAAAAACTTGTTTCTTTTATTTTTATCTAGAATCACCTCAGATTTCTTTCAGTAGGTCTTTTGATTCTAATAGTTGAAATATAAGACGATAAATGCTGATTTCTGAATTCTGTGTGCAGGTGTAGTGAGATACTCTTGGCTTATGGTGAAATTTTTGTAGTGTTTGAAGCATTTTGAGTTTACATTGCGGAATATTCTGTGCGTCAGCCGTCAACCTATTACATTCAAAAATGCAATGGTCAATTGTTTCATTTTTCAAATTATAAGACCTGCAAAGGGAAGAATAGGGAATTGCTCCACTTGAATTAGGGAATTGATATGAAAACGCCTGAAAATTTAGCCCATTTGAGCCAGACCCAATTCTATGATAAATCTTAGAAAGGAGCTTATTGGGGAAAGGCAATAGGATCGGTTTATTTTTATTTAACAGTACCTCTGATAATCTCCAGCGGTAAATATCTCTAATGAGGATTGGTCTTCCACTTGGCTGGTCAATATTTAAAGCATTTTTTTTGCAGTTTCATCCGCCTTATGGTTACTAATTATACCTGAGTGGCTTAGAACATATTGGAGATAAGTTCTTATTCCTCTTGAAGCAAGTTTGTCAGTAATGCTAAGAAAGTGAAACGTGTCTATATCTATCTTTTGCTGAGAAGCTGAAGAAAGCAGCTCTAGGCTTGATAAGAGTCAGAATATTTTGCAAATCAACAATCATAAATTCATTATTCGTTAGGTGCTCTAATGCCATGATTATGGCGTTTAACTCAGCAGTCATTACAGACGCATTGTCATGCGATTTCTCTCCCAAAGTAATATTAAGGGTTGGGATAAACGCTCCATTCGCCACTTTCTCATTCATTTAGGACCCATGGACAAAAATTTGGAAATGATTTTATATGTAATTGTGTAAAGCTCGGCAAAATTTTTCTGAATGAAAACAATGGGGGTACGTTCTTTAGTCCACTTTGAAAAATAATTATTTATTGCGGAGATTGGCGATGGGAATTTCTTCTGGGTATTGGCGTGATCATTTGCAATCCCTCTGTACATGAAGGAATTTCTTAACCAGTTATGCAGGGTATGAGAGCTATTGGCTTCAATTTTTGTAAGATAATTAATCAAAAGAAATCTTCTTCTTTCGTTTATTGTTAATAGACCACTCTCTGTAAGCAGAAACTTAGTGTTTGTTGGTTTCCTTAAGACCAAAAATGAGACGGATTATATCATTTTGTGTTGTTTCAATTTTTTGCATATGGGTCTTTGCTCAAGCACCATAAACGATGAGGCCATAATCAATATAGGATTTTATATGTGATTTACAAAATTGGAGTAATTTTTTCTCATTACAGCCCCAAGGTGTGGTTAGTAGTTTTTTTTTATTATTCTTGTTTTTGCATAGCATTTTTTTTATTGTGACGTGAAGGGTGGAAATTAAATTTTGGTCAAGTGTGAGGCCTAGGTAATTGATTTGAATGTCCTCTGGAATAATCATTCCATTTAGAGTTAGCCTTACATTAATATTATTTCGCTTGTGGTGGAATTGGCTGATTTTAGACTTAGTGGGTGCAATAGGTAAATCAGAATTTTGAGAAAACTTTTCAAATTGGAAAAGTGATTTTTGCAACTTTGAATGTGCAATCTTAAAGGTGTTGCCAGTTGCCCATAATACCAGATCATCAGCATGTTGTAAATTGGGGTGTGGGAGGTTCATGTCCCAGAGAAATAGAGAAAGGAGGAGGCTGCTCAGGACTGCACCATGTGAAAGACCTTTTGTTATTGTAGTTTTGGGTGAGGAGGCTGAACCTACACGAACAATAAAACTTCGATTTTCTATGAAAGATTTTATAAAGGATACAAGCTTGGGGAGGAGGAGGGGGGGTTATTCAAGATTTGCAAGTTTAACTAAAAGAGTTTGATGGTTAACATTGTCATATGCCCCTTCAAAGTCTAGGAATCCATGGATTAGGACATTGTGTTTGGATAGGGATTCATTTAATGATTTTGTTAACAATATAAAAGCATCTGTTGAGGAGTGGTTTTTCCTGAAGCCAGTTTGAGCATGTGGTATCATATTATTCTTCTCAACAAACCATAGCAATCGTTGGTAAATCATTTTCTCCATTACTTTTCCCAGCACAGGAGTAATCATTCTAGGTCTATTTGACTCAGGGTCATATTTAGGTTTATTTTTCTTTAAAATTGGTAGAAGAGATGAACATTTCCAAACATTGGGGAATGTGGGTGTAGCCCATGTGTGGTTATAGCAATTTAGGAGTTCCTGTTTGTACAAAGGGGTAAGATTCTTCATCCATGTAGGGTGTATATTATCATAGCTACTTGTAGCATTGGCCCTAATATGTTTTATTACATTGTTCAGTTCAAATATTGAGAATGGATGGCTCATATACTCTGATCCTGGGTGGGGCTGGTAAATTGGATTTATCAAGATTTGAGTGGTGATACTTATATTATTTGATGTTAGGTTTTTTGAGAAAGGGTTGAAAATAATTTTGCCTTTTCGATATCATTGTCATAGTGGGTATTACCGTGTAGTAGTTCACATTGAATAAAATCTTCGAAAAATTAATCGAAGTGTCTCTTCTCTTTCTTCATGAGGAGATTTGACCATGATATTTTTAAGATAGTAAAACCTACATAGCAAGGGCTTTACTGGCGATGTGAAAAAAAAAAATCATGGGCGAACCTTCTCATGAAGAAACAGAATCATTTGAGATTGAAGACCAGTTACTCGTACGAAATTATCTTCTTTGGATTTTTAAAACAATACCTTTTTAATTATCAATTTGTAAAGTTCTACCTTGATTGCCAGACTCCTGCGCAAAATTATGGACCATATAAAGGCAAGATATGTCGACAAATGGGTCCAAATATGACTGAAAGTGAGAGATTTAGTAATAAACTTTGTTAGAGATGTACTTCAAGTCATATAAAAGAAATGAATCCTAAATATTTTTATAAAATAAAACATAAAACAGTACTTAACTATTATTTAAATTCGTGTAGTAAGATGCAAAAATGCGTATAGAGTCTAGTAAGACAAACAAGAGAAACTTACACTTCAGTTCTATTTTCATCTTTATATTACCAATTTATATGAGGGTCGAAATGGATAAAATGTTTATTTTTATGGCTATTAAGACGCATCGATTTCTTTTTGGCGGCAAATAGTTGATTTTTTGTGAAAACGGCGGCTCACCGCTAATTTTTTATGGTAGCGCACTGGCTGACGCCGATATTTATTATTAGGGAAGAGGTTCAAGTCTACTCAAAACACCCTGAGCGACTTATTAATCAAATTAGAATAAATAGAAAAGTCTGTTAAAGCCTTTTAGAACTCTATAATCACCTACTACATAATGATACACATAGATTCAAGGAATGCGCAAAACAAGCAACAACACTCAAAATTCTGATGATCAAAAGTCTTTTCCAGACATTTAATCTCTTGCTTTTTTAATAAACGGTAACGTTTATTTTCCTCCGTGTTTATGCTTTCGCGTTATCTGTTGTTGTGCTCAATAAAACCAAGAAATTGCAGTATCAAACAGTTCGTGGTAACGAACTGTAGTAAGGAGCGACCCGGCTCAATAGTAACAGAAACTCTAAAAAATAGAATTTTGATACCAATATTTACATTAAAAAGAATCGTATTTTAATACTGATTTTAAATATATAATTTTCATCAAGTTTAGTCTTGCCCATTAAAAGTTACGAGCCTGAGAAAATTTGCCTTTTTCATAAAATAGGGAGAAACACACCCTAAAAGTCATAGAATCTTAACGAAAATCCCATCATCACATTCAGCGTATCAGAGAACCCCACTGTAGAAGTTTCAAGCTCCTATCTACAAAAACGTGAATATTGGTATTTTTTGGCAGAAGACCGATCAAGGGTGCGTGTTTATTTTTTTTTCATGGGTGAAGTCAGGTCAGGTACCGACTCAGTAGTCCTAGGATGTTCCAAAAGGGCTCATTCTAACAGGAATTAAAAGTTTTAGTGCCCTTTTTAAGTGACCAAAAAACTGGAGGGCATCTAGGCCCCCTCCCACGCTCGTTTTTTCCCCAATGTTACCGGATCAAAATTCTAAGATAGGCATTTTATTCACAATAGTCTAAGAACCTAAGAACCTAATAATTATGTCTTTGGGGACGATTTACTCCCCCACAGTCTCCGTGGGAGGGGCTACAACTTACAAACTTTTACCAGTGTTTACATAGAGTAGTGGTTATTGGGAAGTGTACAGACGTTTTCACGGGGATTTTTTGGTTTGGGGGAGAAGTTGAGGGGAGTGGGGTTGCGCGGGAGGATCTTTCATGGAGGAATTCGCCATGGGGGAAGAGAATTTCAATGAAGGGAGCGAAGGATTTTCTATCATTATTAAAAAAAAAACAATGATAAAATTAATATGAAAAGTTTTTTCAACTGAAAGTAAGGAGCAGCATTAAAACGTAAAACGAACAGAAATTATTACGCATATGAGGGGTTTACTTCCTCGTCATACCTCGGTCGTTACGCTGAAGTATTTTTAGTAATTTCAACTACTTATTCTAAGGCCTTTGTGATTCAGGGATCAGTATTAAGGAATTGGGAAAACATTTTAGCTTTAGTATAAAGAGCGAGGTACCGATGAGGGGTGAACCCCCTCATATACGTAATAAAAACATACGAATATAGAAGTTCGTTACGTAAGTTAACTCTTAAGTTGTGTATATTTTTACTAATGAAAACGTTCGTAAAAAATTAAAAGTTCTATTGCCTTTTTAAGTAATAAAAAAATTGGAGGGCAACTAGGCCTCCTCCGCCACTCCTTTTTTTTCTCAAAATCTTCCGTTTAAAACTAAGAGAAAGTTTAGGCTGGATTCATCAATCCAGCCTAAGGTCCACACTTTCCATAAAAACCACAGAAGTTAGACCCTTACCACTTTCTAGGAATAAGCTGAAATCAGGGTGCTAGAAAAAAAAAACATGACAAAACCAAAGTGTTGCTCTCGCAACACAAATAAAAACAAAGAAGAGAGAGAAATTACTCAACTGGAAAAAACCGACGAAAAACTGCCTCTGCAGAAAGAAATAGAGGGACATCCGGAGGGATGGAGTTCCATAATAGAATTGACTTATAAACAGGATAACTCTGATCGTTTGGTAAAATAAATCTGGGAGAAGAATTATGTACAAAAGAAGAGTACCTACCTGAGCCTGTCTGTGAAAAAAATTGCCACAGAGGCGGTGGAAGTGTACCTAGAAAAGCAGAATATGCTAAATAAAGATTACTTAAAGATCAGAGGAAGGGTAAAGCAGAGGAAGAAGAAAAGTAGCCTTCACTACCCTATTTCGGCCTCTTTGAAGTGAGCAAAGAAGATATTTATTAGTAATAGGAGATAAAACAGAGCAGCAACAAGAAAGGTAAGGCAAAATAAAAGCATAATAAAGAGAAACCATAACATGTTGAAGAAGAAATGAAATAACCCATTGCAAGATGGAAGACTGGCGAAGCATGAGGGAACGACTGTGAATTATTTGCGGTTTAAAAGAAAGAAAACAGTCAAGATACGCATCAAGAAATTTCACCATAGTAGCTTGTGGTATAATATCATTCCCATAAGTGAGGGTGATTGGCTCCTGTACGTCTCTCATATGGTAAGGGGTCCTACAATTGACAATGGCACTCTTCCGGATGTTAAGAGCCATTCCATTTGACCAGCACCAATCCTTTACTATATCAACAAGCTATTGAGCTATGGAAGTAGCAGATGGCAGGTCCACTGCCGCAATGAAAAAGCTACTGTCATCAGCAAAAAGAACAGGGTGAACATGGGGATGAAGACCATTAACAAGATCATTAATGTAAATTAAAAACAAAAGTAGTCCAAGTACAGAGTCCCGTGGAACACCTTTTAATATAGCCAAAATAGAGGAGAGAGAGAGAGAGAGAGAGAGAGAGAGAGAGAGAGAGAGAGAGAGAGAGAGAGAGAGAGAGAGAGAGAGAGAGAGAGAGAGAGAGAGAGAGGTTTATTTAAACAACAACGTAGCTAACAGCTAATTTGCGTTGCTTCACTATGCTAAATAACACACTAACACAAAAAAAAAGAAAAAAGAAAATATCACTCGGCTTTGTTTAGCAAATCTGTAAAAAAAGGTACGAATGAATTTGCGTGGCGGTTCGTGCGTGAAGCTACAGGAACCAGTTTATTTTGGTGACGCGTACGGTTGTTGGGCGGTGCAGTAGGTGGTAAGATGTCTCGATGCTGGGGTTTAGAGAGAAGAAACTTCCCAAATCTCAGGATAATCTGCTCGTATCTTTGGGCCAACGTGGGGAGGTCGAGTTTAACAAGTGCTTCACCATAAGATAGTTGTCGATCGCCAATAATAATGAACACGGCTCGCTTTTGCACTGACTCAAGTTCTTGGATGAGGTATACAGTACGCAGTGCTGCAGGCCCCCATAGTGGGCTTGCATATTCAAGGACTGGACGGACGTATGTAAGATAAGCTAGCAATAGGCACTGGAAATCACAGCCAAATCTACGCATTGTACTCAAAGACTGCAGACATACATTTGCGTTTTTAACAACATTTTCAACGTGCAAGCCAAAATAACAATCACTTGAAAAAGTAACTCCCAAAATCTTTATTGAGTCGACAATCGGAAACGGAACATACGGTTGGCTGAAAGTGCGCTTCAACGGATTAAAGCGTAAGACCTTTGACTTATTCGTGTTAATGATCAATTTAGAGACATTGCACTCGGCAATAAACACATCGAAGAAATCGTCACTGAACTCTTTCTTAACAATCCCGTTTTCAACTAAATATTTCAATAGAAAAGAGATATCGTCTATAAACTTGTAATGATCCTCATATTCGACTAGTAGGTAGTTGATCACGGCTATAAATACAATGGCAGCCAACTTTGTGCCCTGTGGAGCTCCACATGTTATACCTGTCCAATCGGAGTCAGAATCCCCGTCAAACAGGGCATAAACACGCTGTTTCCTATTAGATAAGAAATCCATAATCACGGATAACACGCGCTTTTTCGCACCCATTATCTTCAAATTTTGGCCAGCAATCAGGTGGTTAATGAAATCAAAAGCTTTTCCGAAGTCTATTGTACCTAGATCCAGGAACCGATTACCTTTATCCAGCCATGTAAGTATACAATCGTACATACGCACTAGATAAATTGTAGTACTGTACTCATGGAATCCACCATACTGGTACTTATCGATAGAGGAACTGATTTGGTCGAGCAATCGACGGAGTACAAATGCTTCCGTAACTTTAGCCAGGCAGGGGGTTATCGAGATAGGACGCAATTCATCACATGCTTTAGGGGGCTCGATTTCGGAATAACCCGGATATATGCCTTTTTCCAAATATCTGGGAAAGTACCAAGCATGAAACACAGGTTAATTAACACGGATAATGGCTTGGCAATGAAGGGGGCGTATTCACGAACAAGTTTTACAGGAAGTTCCGAAGGATAGGATGCACTGTTGGGCTTAATTTTCATTAATTCTTTGAAGACGTCTTCTTCAGTGACTTCAATAACTTCCTCTTCTGAGCGGCTTTTTGGGACTCGGTGGGTGGAGGGTGGGTTGTGCAGATTTCAGTGAAGAAGGAGTTCACATCTGTCGCAGTGAGAAGTTTGCCACTATCATCCAATATTCTCACACTAGAGGTAGTGGATTTTCCCGACATTTTTCTAACAGACTGATGCCATTTCTTTGGATTACTGACGCGCATAGGTGACACTGATAAGCGGCCATATTGAAGTTTGGCCTTTCGTATTACAGTGACGGTGTAATTTCGCAGTTTCTTTGCGTTTACTACATCACCGATAGAATGTAGGCGGCATCTCTCACGGATGAGTTTCTTTATGGCAGGGGTAATCCATGGCTTATCAAACTCACCAATGATAACTGACTTGTTGGGGAAGATTTCGGTGTATTTGGAGTACAGAATGTCACTGAATCTTTTAGTCTTTTCGTGGATGTTTGAATCTCCGTCAACTTCTGGGAAATCATAATTGCCTATCCACTGACCATAGGCTCGAATGGCAGAGTCCGTCAGCGGGCGGGTAACTACGCAGCTTAGTTTAGCCTTGGACAATGAACTGTGGGCTTTCCACAGAATAGCAAAATGGTCGGACTTGGCCACTGGTCCGAAGAAACAGGATTACAGTAGTGGGACTCACAGTTCGTAAGAATGAGATCCAGAATGCTGCCTGAGACGTGAGTAGGCATGTGAACCACTTGTTTAAGGGATAGACTGGATGAAAGCCAGCCTTTTTTCGTCTGGTTGAAGTCGCCTGCTATGATAAAAGCAGGATTACTATAGTGGATCCGAAGCACATCAACAGTCTTTTGCAAGTAAGAGACAAGGTCTCGGCGATTCTTTGCACTTTCAGGGTAATATACTGATGCCACAATTATGCACGAGTATAAGCGGGGCAAGTAAGTCGGTCTGCACATCGCCCAGATTACTTCATGGTCCGGATTAGCGAGATCAGAAAGGAGTTTAAAGGGTATATCTTCTCTTACAAACAGACCAACACCGCCCCCAAGTTTCGAAAGACCACGATTAGAGCGAGTGTTCAAGAACACAGAGTATCCAGCCACACGACCAGTATTTTCATCGAGGTTCCATGTTTCAGTAACGGCTGCTATGGCAATGTTGTGGCGAATAACAGCTTCAAAATCTTCTGTTTTGTTGCACAGCGATCTAGTGTTGCAAACGAGGAAATTAGGAAGGCCACGACGAGCGTTGAAAGTAACAGGTCTTAGGATAGGAGGCGGCTCATTGGCATAGTAGTTAACGGGCAAACTGTCGAAGTATTTGATTACGGGTAAGTCTGTAAGACTCGATTCAGTCGGTCTGCCTACATTGGCGCGGGTGTTACTCGGTTTTCTTTGTCTAGTTTTAATTCGTATTCCAGCTCTTTTCCCACGCCGCCTTCTTCTTTTCTGACCGTACACAGTAACAGGTCCTGGTGGGGCCTTCAGCAGTCCAAGTTCGTTTAAACGGATGAAGGTGGATGGCGCTAATGGTGAAAATGGATAGGGTCTAATTTTAATGAACGTTTTCATCAAACTGCTGATACCTGCTTGGTTGGTCGTCACACCGATTATTAGTCTGTGAGCAACTGCATTCAGCAGTATATGAATTTCTTAGGGTGTTTAATTTGATCTCACACATAAATAGAGCTAAACTTTCCAGATGGTCTATGGCAAGCGCCATCTAGGTTAATGTACGGATGTTGTATATAGATGGCGCTACCACCTAGCAAGGTGAAAAAGGCTCAAGTAATAGATCTAGTATCTAATTTGTATGAAATATCTCTAAGCAAAGTCAGGAACACTAAGTCTTCGTCACTTACACCATCACTGCAGGAAACTTGAGACAAACAGCACAAAAAAGCTAAAAACTGGGATGATAAGGGTCAGCTATTTATAGCGCTCACAGCGCCATCCCATCCATTCAAGTAGGACTCCATGCACTCCAAATAAAGATAGTTTAGACAAAAGAACAGTGGCCAACCATGTCAAAGGCCTTTGAAAAGTCGAGAAATAGACCCAAAACATACAAGCCCTTGTCCAGATTAACGCGCACAGACTCTGTTGCGTCTGAAAGTGCATACAAGGTAGAGATTGAGGGACGAAAACCATATTGATGGTTAGTTATGAGAGAATTTCCTGCAGTCGTATTAGTACTAAACAAAAATGAAATGAGTCTACCACACACTACTTTTTCAACAACCTTAGAGATGATGGGAAGAAGAGAAATAAGTCTTTACTTTGAAATCGAATCACCTTTTGTATGCAAAGGTACAATAGTAGCAACTTTAAATAAACGAGGAAAAATTCCAGAAGAATGAGAGAGGTTAGCTATGTGTGAGATAGGGTTAGAAACAAACTGACCAATTTTTTTTAGGACATTTTTATTCAAACCAAATCTATCAGCTGAACGGCTGCTTGAAAGTTGAGAAATAATGCTAGAAATCTCAGTAGCACTGCATGAGGAAAGAAAAAAAAACCTTGTCTGCCAAGGGAAAACAACTTACTCTACTCTGGGGTGGAATGAGACTGAGGGAAGTGTGGTGAAATACGAATTGAAGGCACTCGCTAAGGATTTTAGTCCACAATGGATCTATCAGCTTTCCCATAAAGACATGAGGAAGACTGTTTGAGTTTCTTGTGGGAAAGAGCTTCATTAACTACAATCCAACCCTTGCGAAAAATCCCCTTACACTTATTAATTCGAAGCGTAAAATACAGCTTTTTTGCTGCACAGACTGAAGTGAACAAATTTTTGTAATGTTTAGACTTCAAAACATCTTCCCGTGTCTTACTTTTACATGCAGCCTTGAACAAAGACACCTTCATATGCAACTCTACACATCCATGGGCATTTGGGTGTAGAATTCCTTGGCCTTTTACTAAGTTAGAAATTTCTTTATCTGTAAAAGTTCTAAAAGAAGACTCACCTTTCTCATCCACAATAATCTCTGTTTTAGGCACAAATAGTGATAGACAAGTAGTGAAGTGACCAGAAAGATCAGTGAAAACAAGACCAGAAGGGAACTTCAAACTAGGAGAATGAGAAACGCAAATATTATCCATTAAATTGGCAAAATTTCTTGTAGGGTCAACACTAGCGAAAAAAAAAATTAAAGAAAGTAGTCCAGAACAAGGAAGTACATCAAAAAGATGGTCACTTGATCCAGCTTGATCACTTGATCCAACATTTGAATTATTGCAATTAAAATCTCCCAAAACGTTTTTTAGAGAGAGTCCCCACACCAGAAAGCTGATCAAGCAAATCGCAGAACAGATGTGTTGGAAAAGGAGGGGGTTTATAAAACAAACAAGCAGTATCACGTAAAAATTGGCTTTTCAGATCAATGACAAAAGAATAAACCGTCCTGCTATTAGACAACACTGATGTAAACAAGGATTCAAGGTCAGATCGTCTACTAAATTTAATATAAGATTTTATGAATAAGATTTTGATTTTATGTCACAGGCTGCCAAGCCTATGACATCAAAAGCATAAGAACTATCAGACGACAAATATGATTTCAGACTAGCCCACTTAACTCTTACCCCACGCACATTCAAACAAAATACATTAAAGTTACCAATTAAAGAGACTGGGGCAATAATTTTATCACAATAATCAATAGTAGTGTAGTCATTGTAACTAGAATTATTCATAGATTCAAGAAGAGGGTCAAATGTGTGAGCCTCCTGTTTACCAGCACTACTTGGTTGATCAAATATAACTGATCTAAGATAGAATAATTCAAAAGAAAAGAGAAATCACCCAGATATACAACACAAGACAAATGCAAACAATATATTTACAAATGAATACAAAATCCATACAAGCAGGCTGAAGTAGCAGAGGATGGATTGAAAGATAAAACATATAGGCAACAAAGAAGAAAACATCTGCAAGAAAAAAGAACAATAACAAACAAGAAACTTCAAGGAAAACAAGAGCTAAGAGCTCATATGGCACTTGTGACGCGGTCGAAAGAGCCAAGAGCCAGGAGCTCATATGGTATGAGCTCTAGCAAATTTCTAAGAATCAATGGATTGCTTTAAAAGGAAAATCAGAGGCTTAATGCCGATCGGGATTTAAAATAAGAGCTCCGAGTCACGAAGTCCTTCTAAATATCAAAATTCAGTAAGATCCGATCACCCACTCGTGAGTTAAAAATACCTCAATTTTTCCTCTCCCTTCAGCCCCCCAGATAGTCGAATCGGGAAAAACGACTTTATCAAGTCAATTTGTGCAGCTCCCTGACACACCTACCAGTTTTCATCGTCCTATGAAGTCCAGAAGCACCAAACTCGCCAAAGCACTGAACCCCACCATCTAACTCCACCAAAGAGAGCGGATCCACACCGGTTACGTCATTTTCGTATCTACGACATTTATAAGCGTTTTCCAAGATTTCCAGTTTCCCCTTCCAACGCCCCCAATGTCAAGACATCTGGTCGGGATTTGAAATAAGAGCTCTGAGACAAGAGTTCCTTCTAAATATCAAATTTCATTAAGATCCGGTCACCTGTTCTTAAGTTAAAAATACCTCAATTTTTCTGATTTTTCCAAATTAACAACCCCCAACTCCAATAAAGAGAACGGGTTAGTACCAATTATGTCAATCTCGTATCTATAACTTGTGCTTATTCTTCCCATCAAGTTTCATCCCGATCTCTCCACTCTAAGGGTTTTCCAAGATTTCCGGTTTCCAAGATTTCTGTTTCCCCCCTCCAACCCTCTATGTCCTCGGATCCGATTCAAATTGAAAATGGAGCATCTGAGACATAAGGTTCTTCTATATATTAAGTTTAATTAAGATCCGATCACTCATTCTTAAGATACCTGGATTTTCATGTTTGCCAAGAATGCCAGTTTCCCACTCCGACTCTCTTCAATGTCACCGGTTCTGGTCGAGGTTTAAAATGAGAGTTCTAAAGCACAAGATTGTTCTAGATATCAAATTTCATTAAAATCTGATCACCCGTTCGTAAGTTACAAATACCTCATTTTATCTAATTTTTTTGAATTAACCCCCCCCCCCCAAAAAAAAACTCCACCAAAGAGAGCAGATCCGTTCAGGTTGTGTCATTCACCTATCTTGGACTTGTGCTTATTTTTCCCACCAATTTTCATCCCGATCCCTCCATTCTAAGCCTTTTCCAAGATTTTAGGTTCCGCCCCCCCCCCCCAACTTCACCTTCACCGGATCCGGTCAGGATTTAAAATGAGAGCTCTGAGACACGATTCCCTTCTAAACATCAGATTTCATTAAGATCCGATCACTCCTTCGTAAGTTAAAAATACCTCATTTTTTTATTTTTCAGAATTAACCCTCCTCCCCCAACTCCAACAAAGAGAGAGGGGCGTTTCGGTTATTTCAATCACGTATCTAGGACCTATGATTATTTTTATCCCGATCCCTCCATTCTAAGCGTTTTCCAAGATTTTAGGTCCCCCCCCAACTCCCCCCAATGTCACCGGATCCAGTCGGGATTTAAAAGAAGAGCTCTGAGAAACGATATCCTTCCAAAAATCAAATTTAATTAATTAACCTTATTTTTATATTTTTTAGAATTAACTCTCCCCCCAACTCCCCCAAAAATAGCAGATCCGTTCCGGTTATGTCAATCCCATATCTATAACTTGATCCGATCACTCCTTCGTAAGTTAAAAATACCTCATTTTTTCTAATTTTTCAGAATTAACCCCCCCCCCCCAACTCCCCCAAAAAGAGCAGATCCGTTCCGGTTATGTCAATCATGTATCTAGGACTTCTGCTTATTTCTCCCACCAAGTTTCATCCCGGTCCCTCCATTCTAAGCGCTTTCCAAGATTTTAGGTCCCCCCCAACTCTCCCCAATTTCAGAGGATCTGGTCGGGATTTAAAATAAGAGCTGTAAGACACGATATCCTTCCAAGCATAAAATTTCATAAAGATCCCATTACCCGTTCGTAAGTTAAAAATATTTCATTTTTTCTATTTTTTCCGAATTAACCAACTTGGTTAATACCAAGTGCCATAAAAATAATAACAAACATGTATAAGGACAAAAACAAATAAAGAAAAAGGCAAAACAATAAAGAAGCAACCGGAGGAAAGAGGTATCAATGGTTTGTGCAATCCAGTTAAATAAATAATGTAAAACTACATGAATGCAAGCATAAGAAAAACTATTAAATCATAAATAGCGTTACAAAACAGAGCTTAATGAAAATAAATAGTGTATTTCAGTCCTGGGAGAGGCTTGGATGCAGTTGACTGAACGAAGACATCAACTTGAGATACCTCTTTAGCAGTAACCCCTTTACCATCATTTCAATGCAAACTTCTGCGGAGAAAGTCCTGTTGTGACATGACAGGTTATTACATAGTTGAAGCTGAAACAATATCTAAAATCGTACCGCAAATTTAAAAAAAAAAAAATTCAGGGACTTGGTTGAATTTTGCAAAAAATTTTAACCTTCTTTCTTTCTTCTTTTCAAAATCTAAGTAAACTTTCTAGAATGGTACGATAAAATACAAAATTCTTTGCCTTCGCTTTTTCGTAGTTTCGCCAGATTGCCCCAATTTAAATAAGAAAGCAAAATCTGTTTCAGACCTTAAATAAGTCATTCGCTTATCGAATTTACTGCTTTTTTTTACTTTTCAGCTTTTGCGGCTGAAGTTGAATAGTGAGCAATAAATAAAATAAAAATAAATAAGCAATATAAAACTTTGACAGCAAGAGTTCAAGAATATACTTTCAACTCTAACCCTCTTAGAAATATTCTTAACTGAAAATCTTTGATCTGAGGTCAAGATTTCAATTTTCACCTTATTTTTATTTAATTTGGGGGTTAATATTTAATGAAATCAATACTAGCAAAATTCATTTATGCCTCATATGAAATTTTTAGTTGCCACCAACTAAGTGAAAACAAGAAGAAAATTTCCAATTTAATAAATAATGTAACCGTCTGTTTATACATCAAATCTTAGTTTCATAAAACCTTATCTACTCTTTAAAAATTTATCAATTTTCTTCCCCGATTTTTTACTGAATATTCATTACATCCTTGAGGTACCCATTAAAAAAACAAAGATGTTTAGTTCGCTTTTGATGTAAAACATATTTTTCAGCTTTTTATATAAGGTGTTAATACCCAAATTAGATGAAAATCCGGTGAGTCATTTCTTTTCCCTTCAAAAGTAAACCAATATTAATAATAAGTAATTCAAAATTAATTAATAATATAATAATACAATAGTATACGGTAATTCCAAACATTAATGGAATTAAATCAAATCAAGAAAATGTAAAATAGTGATCTATGACTTTTAGGGTGCATTATGTATAATTATTAAACCCAACATGTGCAGCTTTTTTTTTTTACATAATCATCAATAATCTATTGTTTTAGAAAACAAAATGTATTAGAAAAACTTACAACCTTGTGTTAAGTTTTAATGAAAAAAAAAAATCCTTGGTGAATGTTATTGTGCTGATGACTCGATGCATGTTGTAAATTTTTTAAAGAGAATTCAATTTTATTCAAATGAAAGAGTCAATTATTCATTGACTTATTGACTTATTATCAATGACTTATTGACTAATAAGTCATTGACTTATTAGAGTCAATGTCATAACGAATGTATGCTATCTGCGTCACCATGCACAAAATTTTGTCTAAGACTTCGTTTTGTCTAAGACTTAAAATATTTGTTGTATGCACTTTGCATCATGCATAAGACAGAACTAAATTGTACATTAGATGCACTGCTCTTTAATAGTTCATATTATAGACTAGTTGGTGCGAGTATGGACTCTATTACATTCATGTGTAAACTTAACTGACTTACTATGATGTTTTTTTTTTAATTGTATTTTAAGTACCGGTCTGTATTTATGTTTTACTTGGGACATAAAGACTCGTAATAACTTATTGTTGTTTGTTTTAAATTCCATATTAATAAATTTTTTATTCATATAAATTCAAGAACAAACCCCCTTACTGTTCATGAAGCCCAGAACAATTTTGACTTTTGAAGAACTCTTTCAATTATTCCAAAGACTCCTTGTCGTCCGTAGGGACCACTTTGGGATTAGCTGATACAGAAATGTGTGAAATTTTGTATCAGCGTGCAAAATATGTGAAACTTCCATATAGGTTACGTCTTCATGAAAAAAGGCTGTATGTAATGCCAAGACCACTTCACAGCCACACTTGTCGATAAAATCAAAATTACTTCCGACTACAGCACCAATTATGTTCCCCGTTCATAATTACTCAGATTGAACATCGATCAACTTTCAAGGATAAAATTATTCACTGATCGATCAGAGTTTTAGAATCGATCGAACTAGATCGAACTGATCGAACTAGAAGGTTTAGAACAACAGTTTTTCGATCTTTGATAAGAATTTGACTAAAGTTAAGAAGACGTAGTTGGTAGAGAATAGTGGGACACAAATTAGTGTTGGAGGAAACTCTTTAAACTAATTTCTTGCATTTTCAATTTTCCTTCTTTAATATAATTGTGACAATCAAGAAAAATACTATCTCATTGATTTGATTTTCCTTTATTATCGACAGGTGTGACTATGATGTAGCTCGGGCTTGATAAATACACTTATTCATTAAGAGTAAAGCGGAAAAAAGGTCTAACATCAAAATGACACACAACTATATTGCTATTTAAATATGCACCGCCTTCGTCATTTCTTAAGTTAAACCATGTTAAAGTTCCATGAACAAAATTTGGGACTGACCAATCACGGTAGAAGTTTCACAGTAGAAGTTTGAAATAATCAAAAACTGGCAGCATAGATTAACAGTATTTCTGTCGATTGGGCGAATTAAGCAAACGATGCAAAGACTTGGCTTCTGTAGACAATGGTCAGGAGCAACTTAGTGTCAAAACATACTTTTTAAAACAATTTTTGTCATGCTAAAAGAATGTTACTTTTTTGTATTTAAAACAATAAAATCAAAGGAAAACATGTGTCATTCATAGAATTTGATTCTAACCAACATACTTAAGTATTGTGGGACTTGGAAATAATGCCAAAGACACTTGATAGTCACACCTGTCGAGTAAAAAGAAGACTTATAAATGATTCATGATTTTCCTAGATTTTAACTTCGCACTTATACTGCAGAAACATAAAATAAAAAGGATAGAAAATGGGTTTAAAAAGCATCTTTTAACTTCGTACATATGATAGAGAAACATAAAATAAAAAAGACAGGAAAAAAG
This sequence comes from Artemia franciscana, assembly GCF_032884065.1. Lineage (NCBI taxonomy): Eukaryota > Metazoa > Arthropoda > Branchiopoda > Anostraca > Artemiidae > Artemia > Artemia franciscana. The sequence goes on from NC_088868.1 coordinate 8,046,233, forward strand.
ACAGGTTGATACGCTGATTGTTGAATTAAAAGCAACTTGGTCGAAGTAATGAAAGACTTCAGAGCCATGGCTAATTTGAGCAAAGATAAGACAGATAATCTCAGTGAGAGACTATTTTGAATTAACATCCACTTGTTGGAAGTGATGAAAGGCTTGAGAGCCGTGCCTAATAGGATTAAAGCCAAGAGAGATAGTCTCAGTGAGAGGCAAAGCTGTCACAACCCTTTTTACAGTCCTTTGCCTAATAGTGCTATGTCTTCAGATTAAAGATCTTTCACCCTAATCATCTTATCTTGGGTTCATATATACAATTTTCTTATGTGAAATACCACATTCAAAACTCCTAAAACTACTTCAAACAACTCAACTATGTTAATATATTGAATTATTTAGAGTTAGACAGTTTTCATCACTTTTGGGGTTTCACTTATGAGCAGTCAAGCTCTACTTTCCAACAACACTCATGTTGCAGCATTTAAATCAGACTTTCTAATGAAGTTTCATACACATCGTTTATAGACATTTATCTGAAATCTTTTTATAAAGCCCACATTCTGTTTCTACCTATCCATTCTATGAATTAACATGTTCCCAGATGTTAAAAAGCACGTCCCTGATTCCAACGAAAAACATAGGTATAATAATCTTAACTTTAACTTTGGATTTGTGAGAAGCTAGTGCATCATCACAAAACCAAAGCGACTTGGACGCCCTGACAGAAAAGCTCGAAGAATTGCAGCTGTTACCAAATGTAGCAAAATGGTCTCTCGTCCATCTTGGCCGCCAAAATCCGAAGTACTCATACAAAGTCTGAGCCTGGACCTCAAACCAGAAAAGTATATCGGCCTGGTTGTGCGTAAAGCATCAAATACTCTCTGGCTACTCACTCAATTCCTACGATACCTTGACATTCACTCAAAGATCTCTGCATACACAAGCTACGTCAGGCCACAGCTTGAACACATCGCTGTCATCCGGTCGCCATATCTCAAAGAGGATATTGATAGAATAAAACGTGTCCAGAAACGCTTTGTAAAAGGACTTCAAGGATTTAGAAGCTCTAAGAAGGCTCACTCTCCATACACTTGAGACAAGAAGAACAATCTTAGACTTAAAAACCCTCTTCAAGGTAGTTCACGAGAATTTTGGGAACGTAAAAGACGAGCTTGTTCAAATAACTCCCCAAAGCAACAGAAGATCGCACAGTCTGCAATTGGAGCCTGTGAATATGAAGATTGCAAGATCTAATTCTTGCCATCATTCGTTCATACCCCGGGTAATCAGGATCGGGAACAAACTGCCATTCCCAGTCGAAAAGATGAAATCACTGGAAGCCTTCTCCAATAGCCTAAACACAAACATACCGTTTCTCGAGGCTTTCAATGTATAACGATTTTAAATGGCCATCGTGCCGCAGTCGATCCACTTTTCGCCCTGCTATAACATTTTTCTTTAAATAAGGTGTCAGTCATGTGGAAATTTTGTATTGAGAGGTATGAGGAACAAATTATTATTATTATAAGTTATTATAGCACATTGAAAGGTCACATCTGTGAATCTAAGCACAATAGTGTCTATGTATCTTCAGGTAGGTTAAGCTTGTCTAATGGTTCACATTTGGGCAGTTTTCCACCGTGTATCCTCAAATGAACAGTCAAATTAAATTTTCTAGAAAATCTCTTCAGACATATTTTACATTCGTATGGCTTCTCCCTAGTGTGAATTTTTCTGTGATCCTTCAAATTCTGCCCTTGACTGAAGCACTTCTTACACTGTGAACATTCATATGGTTTGTCACCCGTATGGGTCCTCTTATGTACAGTCAAATTACAACTTTTAGCGAATTTCTTATGACATATTTTACATTCATATGGCTTCTCCCTGGTGTGAACTCTTATATGATCCTTCAAATACTGCCCTTGACTGAAGCACTTTTTACATTGTGGGCATTTATATGGTTTATCACCAGTATGGATCTTTTTGTGTCTATATAAATTTGCTCTCGTAACAAAGCTTATTTTGCAGTATTCACACTGATATGGTTTTTCACCTGTATGAATCCTTGAGTGATCTATTAACTCTCGTTTATTGGAAAAAGTTTTATTGTAAACATCGCAATCATAGATCTTTTCTACAACTGGGGACAGTACTTTCTGCAGATGATTGACAGGATTCTCTATCTCTTCCTGTCTGGCATCATACATTCCAGAAATCGCTTCCACTTTGATGAAAGTGAAGCTTCTCATCTGATCTTCATCTTTTTCTATCCATGGTTTATGGGTTTCTGGTTCTGAAGCTGATTCTATTTCTTCCTTAACATATACCTCCGGATAGTCAGTCGTATAATATGGTTCGGCTGATGACAGATTCAAATCTATAATAAGGAAAATAATCTTCAGACTATCAAAAGCAGTACCAACAAATTCTTATTTTAGCCGGCGACTTTTTAAGAAGGGAATGAATTTAATTCATTTAATTCAGTTTTCGGAGAGGAATTTATTGAAGGCAATGAAATTTAGAATGTAGAAGGAACTTTTCCAGCAAATCTTAATAGATACTGAGCAAGGCTTTTGTCAAAAATGATTTGCTTTTGAAAATTAACGTAAAAAATGTCATTTTAACTCCCTCCCTTTCCGAAAGAAAAACAAGAGCTCATATGGCACTTGTGACGAGGCAAGAAGAGCTAAGAGCCAAGAGCTCATATGGTATGAGGTCTAGCAAAATCGTAAGAATCGATAGATTGATTTAAAAGGAAAATCAGAGGCTTAATGCCGGTCAGGATTTAAAATAAGAGCTCTGAGTCACGATTTCCTTCCCGATCACCCACTCTTAAGTTATAAATACCTCATTTTTTCAAATTTTCCCTCTCCTTTTAGCCCTCCATATGGTAGAACCTGGGAAAACAACTTTATCAAGTCAATATATGCAGCTCCCTGACACGCCTACCAATTTTCATCGTCCTAGCACGTCCAGAAGCACCAAACTTGCCAAATCACTGAACCCCTCTCCCCAACTCCCCCAAAGAGAGTTAATCCAATACGGTTAAGTCAATCACGTATCAAGGACATTTGCTTATTCTATTCACCAAGCTTCATCCCGATTCCTCCACTCCAAGCGTTTCCAAGATTTCCCCCTCCAACTCCCCCAATGTCAACAGATCTGGTCGGGATTTGAAATAAGAGTTCTGAGACATGAATTCCTTCTAAATATCAAATTTTATTAAGATCCAGTCACCCGTTCTTAAGTTGAAAATACCTCAATTTTTCTAATTTTTCCAAATTATACCCCCCAGCTCCTCCAAAGAGAACGGATCCGTTCCAATTATGTCAATCACGTATCTAGAACTTATGCTTATTCTTCCCATCAAGTTTCATCCCGATCTCTCCACTCTCAGCGTTTTCCAAGATTTCTGTTTCCCTCCTACAACCCCCTATATCCCCGGATCCAATTCGAGTTGAAAATGGAGCATCTGAGACATAAGGTTCTTTACCTATTCGTAAGATAAAAATACCCCAATTTTCACCTTTTCCAAAAATTCCGGTTTTCCCCTCCAACTCCCCCCAATGTCACAGGATCTGGTGGGAATTTAAAATTAGAGCTTTAAAGCACAAGATCCTTCTAAATATCAAATTTCATTAAGACCTGGTCACCCATTCGTAGGTTAAAAATACCTCACTTTTCCAAATTACCCCCCCCCCCAACTTCACCAAAGAGAGCAGATCTGGTCCGGTTATGTCAGTCACGTATCTTAGACAGGTTTTAATGCTTCCCATCCAGTTTCATCCTGATCTCTCCGCTATAAGTATTTTCTAAGATTTCCGCCCCCCCCCCCCAATGACACTGGATCCAGTTGAGATTTAAAATAAGAGATCTGAGTAACGAAGTCCTTCTAAATAAGAAGTTTCATGAAGATCCGATCACTCCTTCGTAGGTTAAAAATCCGTCATTTTTTTCTAATTTTTCAGAATTAGCCCCCCCCCCACCAATAGAGCGGATCCATTCCAATTATGTCAATCACGTATCTAAGACTTCTGCTTATTTTTCCCACCAAGTTTCATCCCGATCCCTCCAATCTAAGCGTTTTCCATGATTTTAGATCCCCCCCCCCAACTCCGCCAATGTCACCAGATCCGGCCAGGATTTGAAACAAGAGCTCTGAGACACGATATCCTTCCAAACATCAAATTTTATTAAGATCTGATCAACCGTTCGTAAGTTGAAAATACTTCATTTTTTCTATTTTTTTCGAATTAACCGGCCCCCACTCTCCCCCCCCCCCCAGATGGTCGAATCGGGAAAACGACTATTTCTAATTTAATTTGGTCCGGTCCCTGATACACCTGCCAATTTCATCGTCCTAGCTTTCCTGGAAGTGCCTATAGTAGCAAAACCGGGACCGACAGACAGACAGACAGAATTTGCGATTGCTATATGTCACTTGGTTAATACCAAGTGCCATAAAAAAAGACATGATCGAATACCCACTGCATAGAAGCATGATCAAGATGCCTATATATAAACAATACATATCCACATACAGAAATTTGATAAACAAAAGAAGGTTCTTTGGGGCAAATTTTCGATTCTTGTTCATCTAGACATAAAATATTTTTTAAATTTGACTATATATATACACATAGAAATTTGATTAATAAAAGAAGGTCTTTTGGCCAAAAAAGCAAGCTTTTCATTGACTTAAAGGTTCACTGAAAGCATTTTGGGCCTTTACACAGTGAAAAACCCTGACGAGCAAAAGCTTTTTTTTTCGGGTCCAATAAGAAACCTTCTTATAACTTAATTTGCAAAGTATGGAATGGTAAATATCCAAAAATGTGTGCTTAATGAATCAATTCGGTAAGTATTATTGGTTTTACTATGGTATCATCCTATTCACCAAATTTATGGATCTAAAATCTATGGAGCTAGTTGTTGAGGAGGCAGAGCACATTGAGAGCTATTATAATAATATTCAGTTTCGAATTTAGCATTTTATCACATGAAACTGATCGAGATGTCCATTTTTGATCCTTTGATATAATGAACCCTGTGGCAAAACAGTGGATTGGGGTTCTACTTGGCCACAAGAAGTTCAGGGCTCGATTATCACAACCAAAAAGCTGAGCCCCAGTATTGCTTCCTCTCCCTCTAATAAAATAATAAAACAACTGGAACGTCGATTAGACGCCGTGTGCACCATCAATGGCTCTGAAGCATCTTTATCCTCTCATTATCCTGATATCATAGTACATCCAAAAAAGACACTGCCCAGAAAAGACACTGATGTACTGCCCAAAAAAGGCACTGCCCGAAGGAGGAATATTTTTGCCAGAAGGGCCAATAATTGTAATATATTTGATTCCCTGAAAATTCGTAGAACCTAAACATTGTGGCATCAAATAGAATCTTCCTGAATCAAGACTGAAAATACCTTGAGAGACTTCAAATATATTTGTCGGTATTGAAAACATTTGTATGCCTATTTATGCCTCAAAATCATAATTCTGCAAGTGACCTGTCGCATTTGATGAAGTTTCCCTGGCCTCAGCAATCCAATCAAATTTGAGCTCCCTGAATTTATTCAACAACAGTACTATGGTCCAGGGAAAATGACCAGGGTCAATGTCTGACACAACTGAGCAATAAATAGACCCCACATGTCAGTACCACTAAGTTATTCAGAATGCGAAAACACTATTTATGTTTATACGTTAAACAGGATGTTACGCTCCTACCTCTTCAATACATACCTGAAGTGTGGGGTAACATACACTTATATACAAAATGCGTGGGAATCACCTATGATACACGCCTAGTTTCTACCACAATTCCTATAAAGGGCGTACCCAGGATTTTCGGTCGGACGAGGGTGGGGGTAAAAAAAAAATTTCAAAAAATTGAAAATTGCTTATATGAATTTGTGCTACTTTTTACGAATCAAAATAAAATTAGGGGCGGGGGGTCAAACCCAATCAAAGCAGTGCATCAAAGCATGCCAGCCAGAATTTATTTAAACACTATTACTGTATTTTCTTGGAATACACCAGATTTTCTTAAGCATACCCAAACAATGCATGTATGTATTGTAAGGGTTCTAAAATCCAAGAAAAAATATAATGATTAATACATAACTATACTATATAATAATATACTCTCTAAATGTCATTCTAATTAATATGTATAATTTTTACAGTCCCCCTCCCTCATCTTTGCATCCATTAGGTGGGAGTCATCATCTTTCCCTTCTCCTGTACCTCTCTTTTAAGTTTAAGCATTCATTCTCAGTAACTTATGGATCTTACTACACCCTTCAAAATGCTGGTCTTGATTGAATTGAATATTTTCAGGAATTTTACAGTGGATGAAGATAATAAACTAAGAAAAGCAATTAAAAAGGAAATACGTAAATCTACCCAATCCTACTACAAGAATAGGGATGAAGAATTGTTTTCCAATAAACCCAGAAAATTGGAATTTCGAGGTAAAAAGTTGCGTGGCATGAGTCTAGACCAGCTTGATTTCAACCAACCCGAATCCCCACAAGTTACTACTAATAATCTTAACAAGTTCCTTACTTTTATCATCCAGAGCCTTCCGACATTTCCTTATCAATTACCAACTGATGAACTCCCACCTGCTTTCCTCTCCACATCTCCGTCAAAGATCGAAAGAAGAATTGGGAAACTAGGAAAAGCAAGAGGCTGCCCTTTAGACATCCCGTTTCCTCTTTTTAGTGGTTTCAATGACTTCCTTTCAAAGCCCTTGTCTGTTCTTTTCAATGAGATTACTCAGTCTGGCCAATATCCGAAATTTTTTAAACAGGGTTTCATAACCCCAATGAAAAAGAAAAACGAAAAAACGGGTTCTGAAGGTGTTCGTCCTATTTCACTCACTCCTAAATTTTCTGAACTATGTGAAGGATTCCTTGAAGATTGGCTAAAAGAAAAAATCCTACCTGTTATTGACTTGTGACAATTCACGAACCTCAAATCCCTTCCACTTCCCATTACTTTGTTTTTCTTACTGACTCAATTGAGAAAATTCTCGAAAACCTAATTGCTGGCTAAATTTAATTTCCTTCAAAAACCATTTGATCTTGTTGACCACAATATTTTCGAAGAAAAACTTGTAACTCAATATTTCAATATTAATTCTTTCCTGGTTGAATTGGTTGCCTCCTAATTATGACATAGATCAGAGGTAGTCAAATATCAAAATCATTATTCCGGCCCCCTCCCTATCCACAATGGAGTACCCCCAGTTACCCTCCTAGGATCCCTCCTTTTTTCTGTTATGACAAATAGCCTCGCTAAGGAATTTACCAACAGATTAAAATTTGTGGATGACCTAACGGTTGTTGAAACTTGCAATAGAAACTTAGTAAGCACCTATATTATGATCCTTAACGATATTGCAGACGACGCTGCGGACTAAGACAGGAGAGTAAACCCCTCTAAATCTATTATAATACCAATATGTTTCCTTAGAACCTCACCCCTTTTCCCCAACCCTATCCCATCCGATATTTCTGTCTTCCTTTAAAGTACTTGGGGTTGCAGTTTCATCTAATTTAAAGTGGGATATCCACGTTAAAGATATTGTCCGTAGAGCTAATGCATCCATGTCTCCCCATAAGCCCTGGAATAAATTTAACTTTCCCCCATCCCATTCTCTAAGGATCTATGGGTTTCTTTGTCCACCTGCATCTTGAATATACTTGTCCAGTTTGGCATCCTGAAATCTCCCATGATGAATAAGAAATCCACTGAAAAAAAGCCTTGAGGATAATTTCTAAAGAAGCTAACGTACCATACTCGCTCCTTTTAAAAAAAAAGGACCAAGCTGGAAACTCTTGAGCACAGGAGAGGAACGTTGTGCCTCCGTTTACAAACAATACAATAATAAACCTTCGCAAGGGAAACACTTTCCCCAAAAGAAACTCCCCACCCAAACAGCATCTGCCAAGTACTATTTCTTAACCCGTTACTATCTTGTCCCCCATCCGTTGCTTTGCCTCAAGGTATGAAAAGACCTTTGTCAACTTCACTGATGATTATTACTTTATTACGGAAAATGCACAGCTAGTTTTCCTTTTTTTTATTTTTCGGTACAAGTAATACCTAAGTTTTATGTTCGTTTGATACTTTTACTCTCTTCTCCTTTTCATATGTTCTCTTTTAAACCCTTTTAACGTGTATTTTATTTCACTCGTTTTTAATTTCTTTTTTAGTTTTTACCTTATTCACTTTCTGACATTTTGCCACTTAATATTTTTGACTAATGAATGGTTTTGCCATTCTGATGTTGTTTTTGGGAATAATTTGCAAAGTTGTTGTGCCTTTTTTGTGATTATTTTTTTTTTTTGGTTTTATGACTCCGAAATGCGAATTCGGCTCTTCGGGGCTTGTCATAGAATTTTTCTGAAAGAAACAGCTTATCTTATGCATACTATAGTAAATATACAGAACAAAAGAAAACTTTCACTGAAAAGAAATGTTTCACTCTTATCATATTGTAGTCAGCCCCTTCGCTTCACAAATTTCAGGATTCACAACTGAACCAACACTATAGTCACTGCTACTGACAAAAAAGCCCGAATAATCTATGTTTTTGTTGCATTTCGCCATCAGTCGCGTAATCAGAAGCAGAAACTTAGACGATAATAACTTATTTTGGTTTGTGCATACCCTTACCCCCCCCCCCCCCAGAATGCAAATAAGATAGATTACTATTAACAGTGTCAGCCATATGCTGTTTCGTTCTGTTAAACAATGTGGCTTCTTCTTTTTCTTCCCACTTTAGACCCGTCACTGTTCGTGTTTTCCTCTGGTGCTATGTAACTTCGACCTTCAATAAACGCTGTATAGACTCTTCTGTTCACTTAATAAGTTTCGAATTTAAACGTTAGAATAGCAAGATTAGCAGTAACGGACTTAAATGTTTTTCATAGTTACTGAACACAATATTTAAATGAGTGTAACACCACTCGTAGCTACATTATTTTAAGTCCATATGTCGGAATTGGGGTATTACAATGTTTGTGGGATTGAGATTCGGAGAAGTGGCAGTCCCAAGGGTCCTCCCCTTCTCCACCTTGAAACCTGCTTGGATTTGAAGATTTATCTTGGGATTTGATAATCACGCAACTTATTCAATTTTCAGGACTCTGGCGGCCAACCTCCTTCTCACTTTTTGGGCTTCAGAGCAGCAGAGAAAAACACCGGTCTATAATAGAAACACTTGCTAAAAACAAAGCAGATCCAGATATTCCCGACAGGGTATGTTTCAAACTATTAGTATTTTTGTTACTAGGCAATCAGACTTGGCTTTAAGGATTTAGCCTGGGATTAGATTATCTATTCGTGCAACTTCATTATTTCTATTTGGAATACTAATGAACGTCAATTGACAAAATCAAGGTTTCTTTTAGGCTTATATATTCTAGAATAAGTCCAGTGACAAATTACTTCGGGTCATCAGCGAATGTCCCTACAGCTTGTCACACTGGGTCACAATTTTAAAAAACGAAGACTTTCTTCTTCAGCTCTGACATACTAAAAACAGAAGCAAACCCAACATCCATTACCATGAAGGGAAGCTTTTATTGGGCAACCTTAAATCTCGCAACCAGCACAAAATATGACCTTAGTCAGAAAACAGTAGCTGCAAAATATGACCGCAGATGCAAATCCCTCTTAGAATAGAATCCCTCAGAAAAGTGTCACCTTATGCAAGGAAACGCTTATTTTTTACTTGTTTCTAACTGTACCTAGGATAATATGATCCAGAAAACCAGAAACGTTATATTTGGATTATATGGATAGAAATGTACGATACCTTTGTCATTACCAGCAGTTGAACCCAAGTCAGAGAAGCCAGAGAAAGTACCAATCGGAGCAGATATACAGGGCAAGGCAGGCAAAGACAAACCTTCAGGTGGCATAACAGAATTTGTAGGTTCAAACGGGCCATCAGCGTGGCGTACTGGTGTATCTTCAATTTCTGAAAAAAGAGATATTTCAAATTAGAATTTTTATTTAACTTTGTTTTTGAACTAGAAATTGAATATGTGTTTGCTTTGGACCTTTATGGAAGGTTCTCTTGTAAAAACGAAAATAAAAACAAGACAGCTTTTACCCCCTTCCAAAGTAGAAAAACTGGGGCTACTGCCCCAGTCTCTCCTCTAAGCTGAATTGCAAAGAATCCTCGCTAAATAAGTACGTCTCACATGAATTATCTTCAAACAATTTCTTTTTAATTCCTACTATGAAATAAGGAAGATTTTTTTTTAGGTTCCTTAGAATACAGAAAAATGTGTTTCGCATGATAATTTTTAATAGTTCTAGTGCTAGAAGTAATATTTCAAAGACTGTTCTCTATTTCTAGAGCTAGTCCTAGCCGAATGGCTAGCGCCCTGGACTTGAAATGGTTAGAACAGGGGTTCAAGTCCTGGTAATGCTTGTTATTTAATTCGGAACAGGGATCAGTGGTATGACTCTGTAAGCTCATCCAGAGCTGTACTAGCTCTAAATGTGTACCTACCGAAATCGTGGGGGGGGGGAGGCACAGGAAGATAATGAAACAAGTGAAATATATGAAAAACATAAGGAATCAAACCAATAAATTGTAAGGTCATTCATATTTCAAGGGAGAGAGGAAGCCAAGTGTAAAAAAAAGAAAAACCTCGGATATGAGCGAGAAGCGAGACATGAATTCTAAAGATGAAATAGAAAATCAGCAAAAAACTTAAAAAAAAAATTGAATGATTATATATACATTAAGTGCAGGGACCCTGGCGGCTTCGCAACCCGGCCCTGGCACTCGGCAGGATTCTATATATGGATTCTTATTGTCCCTTGTCTTCTAACCGCAAGCATTTTGAGATAATTTGATGTCTTTTCATACTGTAGTCCTTTCAAAGATTATTGATTATAATAACAAATCCAATTTCTAACAACGACATCTACTAAGGTTCAAACTTTTGGTTTTCTTTATTAAGGTTTTTAAATTGTTATAATCTCTTGTTAAAATATATATATATATTTTTGCAATCGCTAGCCGCCTGGCCCCAGCACTTGGCAGGCTTCTATATATGGTTTCTCATAGATCGCTTGTCTTCTAACCATAGATAATTGGCTGTCTTTTCATATTGTAGTCTTTTCAAAGATATTCGATTATTAAATCAAGCCGGATTTTTAACAACGATATCTACTAATCTTCAAACTTTTGAATTTCTTTCTTAAAGTTTTTGAATTGTTATAATCCCTTGTTAAACTATATACAAATATTTTTCCAATTACCTCTTGTTAAATCAGACATGACAAGAGCTAAGAGCTCATATGGCACTTGTGACGAGGCAAGAAGAGCTAAGAGCGAAGAGCTCATATGGTATGAGCTCTAACAAAATTCTAAGAATCAATAGATTGATTTAAAAGGAAAATCAGAGGCTTAATGCCGGTCAGGATTTAAAATAAGAGCTCTGAGTCACGATGCCCTTCTAAATATCAAAATTCATTAAGATCCGATGACACGCCTACCAATGTTCATCGTCCTAGCACGTTAAGAAGCACCAAACTCGCCAAATAACTGAACACCTCCCCCCAACTCCCCCAAAGAGAGCGAATCCAGTACGGTTACGTCAATGACGTATCAAGAACAGTCCCTTATTCTATCCACCAAGCTTCATCTCGATTCCTCCACTCCAACTGTTTTCCAAGATTTCCCCCTCTAACCCCCCTCCCAATGTCAAAAGATCTGGTCGGGACTTGAAATAAGAGCTCTGAGACATGAATTCTTTCTAAATATCAAATTTCATTAAGATCCGATCACATATTCGTAAGATAAAAATACCCCGATTTTCAAGTTTCCTAAGAATTCCGGTTTCCCCCTCCAACTCCCCCCAATGCCACAGGATCTGGTCGGAATTTAAAATTAGACCTTTAAAGCACAAGATCCTTCTAAATATCAAATTTCATAAAGATCTGGTCACCCTTTCGTAAGTTACAAATGCCTCAATTTTCAAAATTACCCCCCCCCAAAAAAAAAAACTCCACCAAAGAGAGCAGATCCGGTCCGGTTATGTCACTCACGTATCTTAGACAGGTTATTATTCTTCCCATCCAGTTTCATCCTGATCTCTCCACTTTTAAGTATTTTCTAAGATTTCTGGTCCCCCCAACGCCCCCCAACGATTTAAAATAAGAGATCTGAGTTACGAGGTCCTTCTAAATATGAAGTTTCCTGAAGATCCAATACCTCCTTCGTAAGTTAAAAATACGTCATTTTTTCTAATTTTTCAGAATTACCCCCCCCCCCCAATAGAGCGGATCCGTTCCAATTATGTAAATCACGTATCACGTAATAATACGTAAGACTTCTGCTTATTATTCCCACCAAGTTTCATCCCGATCCCTCCAATCTAAGCGTTTTCCATGCTTTTAGGTTCCCCCATCCCAAACTCCTCCCCAATGTCACCAGATCCGGTCGGAATTTAAAACAAGAGCTTTGAGACAAGATATCCTTCTAAATATTAAATTTTATTGAGGTCCAATCACCAGTTCGTAAGCTAAAAGTACCTCATTTTTTCTATTTTTCAGAATTAACCCCCCCCCCCCCCCGAACTACCCCAAAGAGAGTGGATCCATTCCGGTTATGTCAATCATGTATCTAGAACTTGTGTTTATTTTTCCAACCAGGTTTCATCCCGATCCCTCCCCTCTAAGTGTTTACCAAGATTTTAGGTTTCCCCTCTTAACTCCCCCCCCCCAATGTCACCAGATCCGGTCGGGATTTAAAATAAGAGCTTTGACACCCGATATCCTTCTAAATATCAAATCTCATTGAGATCAGATCACCCTTTCGTAAGTTAAAAATACCTCATTTTTTCTAGTTTTTCAGAATTAACCCCCCCCCCCCCCATAGAGCGGATCCGTTCCAATTATGTAAATCACGTATCTAAGACTTCTGCTTATTTTTCCCACCAAGTTTCATCCCGATCCCTCCAATCTAAGCGTTTACCATGATTTTAGGTTCCCCCACCCCAAACTCCCCCCAATGTCACCAGATCCAGTCGGAATTTAAAATAAGAGCTTTGAGACACGATATCCTTCTAAATATCAAATTTCATTAAGATCCGGTCTCTCGTTCGTAAGTTAAAAATACCTCATTTTTTTTTAATTCTTAAGAATTACCCCCCCCCCCCAACTACCCCAAAGAGAGCGGATCCGTTCCGGTTATGTCAATCATGTATCTAGGACTTGTGCTTATTTTTCCTACCAAGTTTTATCCCGATCCCTCCACTCTAAGTGTTTTCCAAGTTTTAGGTTTCCCCCTCCCAACCCCCCAACCCCCCAATGTCACCAAATCCGGTCGGGATTTAAAATAAGAGCTCTGAGACACGATATCCTTTTAAACATCAAATTTCATTGAGATCCCATCACTCGTTCGTAAGTTAAAAATACCTCACTTTTTCTAATATTTCATAATTAACCCCCCCCCCTCCCAACTACCCCTAAGAGAGCGGATCCGTTCCAGTTATGTCAATAATGTATCTAGGACTTGTGCTGATTTTCCCCACCGAGTTTCATCCCGATCCCTCCACTCTAAGTGTTTTCCAAGTTTTAGGTTTCCCCCTCCCAACTCCTCGAATGTCACCAGATCCAGTCGGGATTTAAAATAACAGCTCTGAGACACGATATCCTTCCAAACATTAAATTTCATTAAAATCTGATCAACCGTTCATAGGTTAAAAATACTTCAATTTTCCTATTTTTTCCGGATTAACACCCCCCCCCCCCCCCCCCAGATGGTCAAATCGGGAAAACGATTTGACCATCTGGTCAAATTAGAACTATTCATAATTTAATCTGATCCGGTCCGTGATACGCCTGCCAAATTTCATCGTCCTAGCATACCTGGAAGTGCCTAAAGTAGCAAAACCGGGACAGACAGACCAACAGAATTTGCAATTGCTTTATGTCACTTGGTTAACACCAAGTGCCGTAAAAACACATATTTCATGGGTACATCAGAAAAAATGCATATATATATATATATATATATATATATATATATATATATATATATATATATATATATATATATATATATATATATATATATATATATAACCCTTTCATATATGTCATGACAGAACTAAAAGGTGATTGAAAATACCCAAATTAAAAAATGCCCAATACGGAGTGTTACTGTTTGAATTTAAAAAGTAAAAATAAGAACAGAAACACCTGTCCATGCAATAAGGCATTGATGACTTTTGTGGAGCCCCTCAGATCTTTTCCCAAAACTAGGGGGCAATGAATAATTTCTGAGACCACAATGACTAAGCATAACCAGACGAGAAGAAGACATGTGTTAATAAGAAAAACAAGGATAGTTCCAGTCAAACAGTACAAATATTTCGACCAAGACCTCTGCTCAGCCATACTCTATGCAGAAATAGAAAAATAAAAACAAATACTAATTAACCCTAAAAACAACCACTAATTTAAAAGATCTGACATGAAATGGCAATTCAGTCTACTAAATCTGAGTTTTAAATTTACTATTTTTGTGTCAGGTTTGGTTTCATGGAATTTTATTAGGTTGCAAAATGTTGTCATGTGATAGAGAAAAACCTGATTTAACAATTTCATTATAAATGAGAGCAGCTCTTAGTAAAGAAAACTGATTCCTCTAGTTATATCTACTGAGAACTAATTTTTTTGGTATATTTTTCTTAATTCCGTCTGCCTCTCTGAAAACTTGCATGAGACCTTACAAAGGGACAATAATGGAGGTTTATTTCAAACAAAATGAAACAGTATAGGTTACCCTTGGTTTAGCATCTTGATGTGTCAATCAATGGGACCATATTGGTTCACAGCCTTTTTTTCAATTAGCGTTAGTAGCTATTTCCTTCATTTTCGTTTTTCTTGTTTAACTGTTTCAGTGCCAATATACCTGCTAATCAATTTAAACAATTTATCTCTGTAATAAAATAGAAGGCTTTGCACTCTAAAACAGATCAGCAGATGCTTTAGGAATCGAAACATTAATTTCGAACAGCCAAGCAGAACATTAGCCCACTGAGTTACCATAGAGGTTCTGCTTGTGGATTTCAGCCTACACGTAATACTACCTTTCATGAAAAATTTGGCTGATTTTCTTCCGTCATTGGCAAATCACGGCCTAAAGCTGTCAATAAGAATTCTTAAACATTTTTACTCACTGACAAAATTAATAGCTGACAACATGTTCCTAACGATACTCCCAGTGGAAGCAGACGAATTAGTATGATGCATTGGGCTACTTTCCACCAATCGCATCTTTCAAATGTAAATAATATGGATAGGCCAGGAGCTAGTTTTTAAAAATATCTGCATTTTTAACCTGTTGTAAGATAACATAAATTTACCGGAAACAGACTTGTAGAAGGCTATCTGTAGAAGTCTAAAGCCTACTGCGTCATTAGCGCTATAATGAAAACTATATGTGACTCGAACAGTATTGGAAAAAACTAGTAAAATTAAACTGAATAGTTAGTATATAATAATATTAACTCCTGAAAGCTCATCAGGCCAAGATTTTATTTAATTGTACTTTTATGTACAAAATAAAATTGTATGTAATATAATATATTTTCAGTAAAGGGTCAATGATGCAGAAGGCTTTATACTTCTACACTTAGGCAAGGGGAAGCAGCCTAACTCTTGTTATTTATTCATTTGTATTAGTATCGATTGTATGTTTGTTTAGTGTGATTGTTTATTTAATCTCTGTTGTTTATGGCTTTTATTAATTCTTTAATAATAAAAGATTTTTTCGTCCATTTTAAGCTTGATTGGCATATTTAATTTAAGTTTTACTCGTTTTAAGATTAATTTTTTCATTTTGTATGGTACCTGTTCTATGTTGGTTCTCTATGATTTTTTACTTAATATCTATTTGTTCTGGATTTCATTTCTTCTTTATATATATCTAAAATCAGCATTAAAATGCGATTTTTGATGTACAATTGTAACAAAATTCCGTTTTTTAGAGTTTTGGTTACTATTGAGCCGGGTCACTCCTTACTACAGTTCGTTACCACGAACTGTTTGATAGTAATTTCTAGTCGTTTTGAGTTTGAATCATTACAGGTTTTTATTCCTACAGATCTTAAGCTCAATATGACCTTTACTTTTCTTTGAAAAGCTTCTTTTCGTAAAACTTTACTTAATTAATTCTGGCCGTTTTTGATAGCCATTTTTTAAGTTTTCCAAAGTTTACTTTCAATTTTTTTAACATCTAAGTTTCATCAAAGTATCAAAAAGCAACTTTCGTAACTTGCACCTCTTGCCCCATAAACAAAATCTACCTCGTCAATCAGTAAATCAAAATCTGAAAGTAAACAAGATATGAAAGTAACAATAAGCAAGTTTCATAACTTACAGTCTTTTCCCTGGGGGCTAGGGGAGAGGGGAATTTCAACTCCAGAGGCATAGTTATTTGGCCTTTGAACTATTTCAAATAAAGTGGTTATCTAAAAATTTGACTGAATGCCTTTGAGGAGAAGGGGTTGGGGGAGGGGAGGGTTGGACAAGATGACCTGTGATCACTTTTGACTCAAAAGAAGCTAGAAGTTTCAATTTCCAATCAAATGAGCCCCCTCTAAAGTTAATACTACAACCTCTCATGTTACCGATGGGCAATTGGCATCCGTCTCTTTTCAACCCCTAGATAACAACTATTTGAATTTTGGACTATTTGGAAGAAATGGTTATTAAAATTCTGAATCGGATGTCTTTGGGAAGAAAAGGGAGCGAAGAGGGGGGCAGGTTAACCTCTGATCATGTTCGTCTCTTAAGAAGGGCAAAGGAAATTTTAATTCCCAATCAAATTAGCCACATCCAAAGTTCATACGCGCAGGCCTTCCATTAAAACTTTATATGTTAATGATGGGTAACCACCATAATCTACAGCTCTTTCCTCGAGGGCTGGCGGGGGGAGGTGGTTCAAATCCCGAACCATAGTTATTGGAAATCTGAAATATTTTGAAAAAAATGTCAAAATTTCAATCCAACACACTTGGGGAAAAGCGGGCATGAGGGAGGGAAGGGTTAGTTACCCACCAGTCAATTTTTACTCTTAAAAAGAAGCTAGAATTTTCAATTTTCAGTCAAATACTCTCATCACTTTTGACTCTTTAAGGGGTAAATAGAACTTCCGATTTCCAGTCCAATGAGTCTCCTCCAAAGTGTACGCGGGCACCTTTTCCATCTTACATGCACCAGGGGCAAAACCTACAACCCTTGGCCCAAGGGTCTGGGGGATTGGGTTGAATCTAAAGGCATTGTTATATAATCTTAGGGCTATTTTGAGCACAATGGCTATCTCAGATTTTCGATTGAATATATTTGAAGGAAAGAGGGCGTAGTGGGTTTTGCCCTTTGGTTATTTTTGGCTATTAAAATGGGGAACTAGAATTTTCAATTTCCAGTCAAATGAGCATCCTCCAAAGTATATACTGTTATTCATTTCCATAAAACCTTATATACCTCTGAGAAACAGCTTAGAACCCTTGACCCCGTGTTTTGGGTGACTGTGTCAACCCGATATGCATTGGTATATGATAAATAAACTATTTTTAATAAAATGACTATCTCAAAAGGTTGATCGAATTCATTTGGAGAAAAGGGCGAGGGGGAATCTAGTTACCTTCCGATCCCTTTTTATCCTTACAACGGGAACTTGAACTTAAAATTTTCGATCGAAAGAGCTCCCTCCAAAGGTAATAAGACTATCCTTTCCATAAAAACCTCATATGCCACTGACACATAACTTACAACACTTCCCCCCCCCCGGTTTCTGGGGGTTGTGTTGATCACGAGGGTTTTGTTATCTGATCTTTGGACTTTTTAAAACAAAATGGCCATCTAAAAATTAGTATTGGGTGTATTTGGAGAAAAGAAGGCATGGGGCAGGGGTTAGTTGCCCTCTGAGGGAGTGTATCTCCCAGAGTTTTGAATATCTGATCCTTGAACTATTTTCAACAAAATGGTTATCTCAAAAAATTTTATTGCATAAGTTCGGAGAAAAGAGGGCATGGGGAAATTTATCTGCCCTTCAATCACTTTTGACTTTGAAAAGGGGAAATAGAACTTTCAATGTCCAATCAAATGAACCCCCTCCAAAGCTCATACAGCTACCCCTTCCATAAAAACCATATATGCCCCTGGGCAACGGTTAACAATAGCGACGAAGACCACACTGCCTTTCCATAACAAACAAATACAACGTAGAAACAATAGGGAAAGTTTTTTCAAGACAATGGAAATTATTTATGTAGATATTTCGGCCCTATGTCCAAGGGCCGTCTTCAGCACAATACAATACTATATATATATATATAAAAGAACTTACATCAAATTGTAATAATTCCTCTGAAATAGTTACATCTATATTTGTATACATGGAAACAATGTCGAAACTACTAACTATTGTGTTTTCTGAAATACTTGTGCTGCTAAGTTTTTTAATCAAATCTGCCGAGTTATGAATATAGGAATTTTGAGAATACAATAAAGGTTTGAAAGCTGCACAAAGCCATTTTCCAATATTGGCAGCGAGAGCTTTGGTACAAGCTACAATAGGTCTTAAGGGAATACCCTGTTTATTTTTGCTCCCATTCATATATAAATGCAGAAATAAATTTTATCAGAGATATTCTTTTTGGTAATGGATACCCCATTCCTTTTGTAAATAAAATAATTAGCCGTAGAATAAAAAGACATTCTTGTAAAATCGAAGAAGATACTTCACAATGTGAGGCTATTGATAAGCCCTCAAATATTGTCTATCTTCCGTATATCCCAAAGATTACAACAAAATTAAAAAATATTTGCACAAAAAATAATCTGTACGTAGTTTTTACTAATAATTTTAAAATCATCAATTTCTTAAATTCGGGTAAAGATAAGACCCCAGTTACTCGCCAAAGAGGGGTCTATCAAATACCCTGTGATTGCGGAAAATACTATGTCGGCAGGACCCATCAGAATCTAGACAAAAGGTTACAACAGCATAAAAATGACATAGACAAGGCCTTAATTTCAAATGGTTCCAACAATTCCTTTGATTCTGCTCTAGGTTGGCATATATTTAATAATCCGTCCCACATGATACTTTTTGAAAACTCTTCACTCATTAGTAATGATTTGGGAATAAAACAGGTGGTTCGAGAATCAATTGAAATTAATCTCAAAATAAATAAAAATATTTCTTTGAACAGGGACTTGGGGGAATACTCACTAAATTCTTTATGCTCAAATTTAATTAAAAATGATCTAACAAAATATTTTACTAAACCAATTTATAATAGTACTGAACCAACTACGAAAAGGCCTTTGAGACAGGCTGCTAAACAAGCAAGATTAGCTTTAAGAAATTGCATCTAATCATTTTATTCTCTTTAGTTTGAATGAGTTTATATTTCTTCATTTCATTCTTTTCGCCAGTCCTGGTTGAACTTCGCTGAAGTAAGGATGCTAGGGCTATATTTTAAAAAAAAAATTGTTTTAATAAGTGTTTTTATATTCAGTTTTATTCTCACAATTTGATGTAAGTTCTTTTATATATATATATAGTATTGTATTGTGCTGAAGACGGCCCTTGGACATAGGGCCGAAATATCTACATAAATAATTTCCATTGTCTTGAAAAAACTTTCCCTATTGTTTCTACGTTGTATTTGTTTGTTATGGAAAGGCAGTGTGGTCTTCGTCGCTATTTTCGTCTAGCTTATGGGGAGCAGTTGACCTATGATATCTTTTATTTTATTAGTCTAGGTAAAAAACATGCTAATATTATCAATCAACAAAAATTTTTAGAATCCTGTAGAAAGGAAAACCTTATTCCCAAGTCTTTAAGATATAAATTACATTTAAATACCCGAAAAGAAGCGCAATTTGCCCATACACTACAGTTAAAAACCCTAGTCCATATTATTAAGGCCAAAAAACAGAAACGACATATTATTTCTTCAGAGAGAAAATCGTTGGAAACTTTTTTGCTGGAAAACCTGTCCACTGTTGATTTTGCTCAAGTTGTTAGATTAGAAAGGAATTTGTTTAGCCACGATTTTCGCTTGTCCAAGGAACGCCTCTATAAAAAATTAGAGGGCTTACGAAATGAATCTTCGATGAGAAACCGTATTTATTCTCCAAGATTCACTCCTGGGCCTGCTATCGTTAACCTCTCTTCTAAAACATTGGAACCCCAGGAAATCGAAACACTAGAAAAAGGTCCAAAATTTTCTTTTCTACCGAAACAGGTTCCTGTGGCAGATATAGTTTCCTCTCTAGAGTCCGCTTTGCATAAACACTATCCTTCTGTCTCTAACCCGGATGAAGTTAGATCTGGTCTAATAAATATCCTCTATAATAGCCAAAAAAAGTTTAAGCCTCCTACTAATTCCACACCGGAAAATTTGCATGACATAAAAATACTATCTAATCTCCGAAAAGATCCTTCTATTATAATAACTAAAGCAGACAAAAGCAATTCACTTGTTGTCATGAATACAACAGACTATGACAACAAAAATTTTTCGCATTTAAATGACACAATTACATATCAAACAATAACTCATGATCCTACTGATCAGTTCACTAATAATATTATAAATGAATTAAAGCAGCTAAAACAAAATGGTAAAATCACCCCACAACTATACAATAAATTTTTTCCCCGTGGTAGTTTCTGTCCTAAACTCTACGGTTTACCAGAAATACATAAACAGGGTATTCCCTTAAGACCTATTGTAGCTTGTACTAAAGCTCCCGCTGCCAATATTGGAAAATGGCTTTGTGCAGCTTTCAAACCTTTATTGTATTCTCAAAATTCCTATATTCATAACTCGGCAGATTTGATTAAAAAACTTAGCAGCACAAGTATTTCAGAAAACACAATAGTTAGTAGTTTCGACATTGTTTCCATGTATACAAATATAGATGTAACTATTTCAGAGGAATTATTAAAAAACAAAATAGAAGAAAATTACCACTTGATCGAGACTTCAGCGACAGGAATTGATTGTGAAGTTTTAATGACTCTTGTTAAAATTTGTAATAAGTTTTCTATGTATTTTCAATTTCGCGATTCTTTTTATCAGCAAAAAAAAGGATTACCCATGGGGGCACCTTTATCCGGGCTACTAGCAAATATTTACATCGAAAATCTTGAGAATTGGGCATTGAATTCTTATTTTCTAAAACATGTCTATTGGGGTCGTTATATGGATGACGTAATTTCACTTTGGAATTATGGGGAAGCTGAACTTCGGGGCTTCTTAGATCATCTTAACACTTATGACCGAAATTTGCAGTTCACCCTTGAAGTTGAAATTGAAAATAAACTACCGTTTTTAGATGTATTAATTATTCGTAATGCTGATAAACTGGATTTTACTATATATCGAAAGCCAACACAAAACAATAGATATCTTCACTTTAATTCAAATCACCCCCCACAAGTTAAAAGAGCAGTTGTAATTTCCCTCATTGATCGTGCCCTAAATATTTGCTCCCATTCATATATAAATGCAGAAATAAATTTTATCAGAGATATTCTTTTTGGTAATGGATACCCCATTCCTTTTGTAAATAAAATAATTAGCCGTAGAATAAAAAGACATTCTTGTAAAATCGAAGAAGATACTTCACAATGTGAGGCTATTGATAAGCCCTCAAATATTGTCTATCTTCCGTATATCCCAAAGATTACAACAAAATTAAAAAATATTTGCACAAAAAATAATCTGTACGTAGTTTTTACTAATAATTTTAAAATCATCAATTTCTTAAATTCGGGTAAAGATAAGACCCCAGTTACTCGCCAAAGAGGGGTCTATCAAATACCCTGTGATTGCGGAAAATACTATGTCGGCAGGACCCATCAGAATCTAGACAAAAGGTTACAACAGCATAAAAATGACATAGACAAGGCCTTAATTTCAAATGGTTCCAACAATTCCTTTGATTCTGCTCTAGGTTGGCATATATTTAATAATCCGTCCCACATGATACTTTTTGAAAACTCTTCACTCATTAGTAATGATTTGGGAATAAAACAGGTGGTTCGAGAATCAATTGAAATTAATCTCAAAATAAATAAAAATATTTCTTTGAACAGGGACTTGGGGGAATACTCACTAAATTCTTTATACTCAAATTTAATTAAAAATGATCTAACAAAATATTTTACTAAACCAATTTATAATAGTACTGAACCAACTACGAAAAGGCCTTTGAGACAGGCTGCTAAACAAGCAAGATTAGCTTTAAGAAATTGCATCTAATCATTTTATTCTCTTTAGTTTGAATGAGTTTATATTTCTTCATTTCATTCTTTTCGCCAGTCCTGGTTGAACTTCGCTGAAGTAAGGATGCTAGGGCTATATTTTAAAAAAAAATTGTTTTAATAAGTGTTTTTATATTCAGTTTTATTCTCACAATTTGATGTAAGTTCTTTTATATATATATATAGTATTGTATTGTGCTGAAGACGGCCCTTGGACATAGGGCCGAAATATCTACATAAATAATTTCCATTGTCTTGAAAAAACTTTCCCTATTGTTTCTACGTTGTATTTGTTTGTTGGTTAACAATACGTTCCCCGGGGCTCTAGAGGGGGAGGGGGTTGTCGACCCTGGAGTTTTTGTTGTCTGATCTTTGGAATATGTAAAATGGCTATCTAAAAATTTTGACCAGATACATTTCAGGACGGAAGGCATGCAAGGGAGGCTCATTGCCCTCCAGCCATTCTTCACTCTTAAATAAGGCAATAGGATTTGTCAATATTCCATCAAATGAGCCCCTTCTGTAGTTAATATGACCACCCCTTCCATAAAAACCTTATATGCCCTAGGGCATTACTACCGATGCTTGCATTGGGTCTAACGGGATGTCACCCTGGAGTTTTTGTTATCTGATCGATAAACTAATTTAGTCTGATTTTAACCAAAATGGCTATCTCAAAATTTTGATTGGATGCATTTGGGGAAATGAGGGCGTGGACGGGGGGGGGGGAGTCTGGTTTCCCTACGATCACTTTCCACTCTTATAAAGGGAACTAGAACTTCCGATTTCCTATTGAATGAGCGCCTCTGAAAAAAAAAATACCAACATTAAAGCCTTATGGACTTTACTATAGGCAACACTTTCGATTCAAATGCCTATTAAAAAACTAAACCAATAAAAGAGCTAAACTTACCTTTTTTGACAACAGGAGGTTCAAAATAGCTTTCTGGTTCTAACATCTTTGAAATTAATATAAATTTTCTAAAAGTTATCAAAATGGTAGTAGTACACTTAGTGATTGGAGATATTCAAGGCTACAAAACATAGAAAGTAGAGAACTCCTCTTCTGTAAGACGGAATGTCAGCAAATCTTCCTGAAATGCAAAAACTATAAAATAGAACAAAAAATAAGCAGCAAGTAGCAATAACTTTCACTAAGAGAAAGTAAAAACTAAGTACAAGAGTAAGTTTTCTGAGTGCCTTCAGTGCAATACAAACTAATTTTGCATATTCTTATTTCAAAGAAATTATTAATAAAATGTTGAAATTGATGGAAGTTTCCCTACTAGAGCAATTCCTGTAGGTATCCCTACCAAAGTAGGCAACACAATTGATAGCATTTGTAAGGAGTACAATACAGTAGATATCTCTTTTAACATTAGGCCCCAACTGATAAGGATTTTTGAGTTCTGATACTGGCATAAAACAATAGCAAAGACCAATAGAATTGCCAATAAATTCTTCACTGGAAAAAAACCTTACCTAAAGTTTAAACCTTGCATTTATTCATACTCGCATGTTGGTCTACTAGACACCAAAGAGCAGCCACAATAATCCATTGTGGATTCCAAATAATGAAAAAAACTTCCCACCTTAGCTATGCCTCCCACTGGACATCTTGGTTTTAATCGATTGCATCTTGGATCTTTTACCCACACAAGTGAACATTCATTAAACAAAAACGTATGATTTACTATATTTTTTTCAGTTATTTGATATAAGTTGTATATTCTTGAACGCACTTTATCTTTTAAACTTTGCTGCACCAGATGTACATGCAACTCAGTGCAGACAAGCTCCACAACAGCAAACAAGCCGAGTGTTTAATCTACAGCCAATTATGGCGACTCATAAGGTAGCTACAGGTGGTCAAAATTGTTGTCTGATTTATTGTGCTATGGGCTTTTTAGATAAAATCACCATGCAGGTTGCTAGAAACAACAAAATGTGCCAACTTGATTAAACTAATTGGATGATTTAATGCAGATGTATGCATATACACAACAGACTCCACAAAAAGTATTTATTTTAACACCATTGTAGAACTCTAACTGAGTTCTTTTCTTCTCCAGCTTCACCAACTATCAAGTTATAGTACTTATACAACACACAGTATATTAAAAAAAATAATGATAAATTTGCTACTTGTGAATAATGTTTACTGCTGTCACCCAGATTTCACAAACCAGCATAGTTACTTTTATTTATAAGCTGCTTCAGTCTCATGTTACCTTGTTCCACTGTATGACTAAAGGCAGTCCATTATGGCGTTCACTCTGTAACTAATGGTATTCCACCAGCAGGATACAAACATTTTATTTATTTAAGGAGTGACATGGCCACAAGGCAAATCTAAAGCTTAAGCAAGATGGAACAAGGAGAACAAATCTATGTCATTGCCTATTTCAAAGTTAACCTTAGTGTTTACAGCCAACATATTTTAACTTCATTTGACCTACCTCTACTGCTCTCTCTGCCATGGTAAAACTTAAATGGTGCATCCATCTCCAAGCACTAGACAAGCTAAAACTACCAGAGGAAATCTGACACCATCTTCTGGATAAATGGCAAAAAAAAAGGCCAATTTTTTCAATAGCTAATAATGACAATGACCCCCCATTTCAGTCAGGTAATGTCAGCTGGGTAATATGTTGGTTGAGCCGAAGTTAACATTTACAAGTTTATTGTTTTAAGCTTCACACTATTAAAAAATAGTGCTAATTTCAGTCCATCTCTTCTGGCATTTCAGTGTTGACAAGGTCAAGCTCCTTGGGGATTATTTTAATTGCAGAATCCTCATTTTCAATAGAAAATGATCCTTGTTTTAACATTCTCCAGAATCCTACCAGTCATTTTTGGTATCAAGATTCATGTGTGTAGAAATGTATTCCCTAATCAGTTTAGACAATTTTTAATATTGGTAGGGCTTTTATTTCGCAAATGCTTCTGAGAGGGATTTCAATTCATCTAAAGCTTATATAATCAAGAAATTGTCCCTCAACTTAATGACTGTAATAGGCTTAAGTACTATTCCAGAGTTTCTAGTCTGTTGTGTAGTGGGGTCTGTAGATCATGTTTATAAGCCTCCTAAATCATGTTTATATGCTCTATTTTAAGTATGACAAGCCACTTATAGAGTTTTACAAAAATTTAGTTATCTAAGTGTTTCAAACTTAGCAGCACAACACAAGAGGACACCAAGAAAAAAAATTCAAACTTATTGCAGTAAATAGATCAAGGGACAACTTTTGGAGTGTCTGAGCAATGGCTAACTGGAACTCACTGCCAGAAATAGTTGGGAAACAGGAAACCTTGAATAGTTTCAAAAATGGCCTCAATCAATTTTGGAGAGAGCATTTTAACACACATGAATCATAGACTAGGTTATAACCTTACCCTTGGTTTCGATTACAAAACCCAGATAGCCATGGACTCAGAGGAACACAATCTTGATGGAACATCTGACAGCTGTCTAGAGAGTGTTGATACAGGGACATGTCCCTAACAGCACTGAGGATCCTGTATGATAGACTATCTATCAAAAAGGGAAAATTACCTCATTTTTATACTATCCTGAAAAAGGCATGTGCCAGCTTTGTCTATTGCTCAGGCTATGTGTCTTGGCTTTATCTCCAATTAGCCATGACTTGATAGCAACTTGATTTTATGTCACTTTAAGGAATATCTAACAATTCTTTCTCAAGAAGATGATGATGGTGATGCAATATGGCAACACCAGCTGTTTTTTGCTCTGTGAATAATAGTGAATTGTGGCGGACATAGAACACTAACCAAAGAACAAAATTGGCAAATATACTAAACCAAAACTGTAGAACCAGAAAAAAGAACTTTTCCTGTGTAATATGGACCAGTGTTAGACTTCCAGAACCGCGGTTGTGAATAAAAGTGCTGCCACCTACGAGTACGAACTAATTACAGACTTTTCGAGAAAGAACCACAGATGGCATCGCAGTCATCTAAGCGGAAGAAAGACAGTCCGATTAAAGGCCAAGACAAATGCTCAGCGTGCGCGGTAGCATTAGACCCTAACTCATCTGCCCTTGAATGTGATTCTTGTGAAAATTGGCTGTGTATAAAGTGTTTGGAGATGCCCCTGGCTGAGTACAATCTTTTCACAAAGATGACAAGGAGAATTGGTTGCCAGTGGGTATGCCCAGTGTGCAAACTCAGGGCACCGCAGTCGTCCAATCAAAGTAACATTGGTAACCAAGTAAAAACCCTCCTTTCCGAGTTTGAAGATCGAATCACAAAAAAGTTTGATGATTCGTTCGACTTATTTAAGGACAGTATCACAAAAGAAATAAGCGAGGCAGTAAACCCACTCAGTGATCGGATCTCCAACATTGAAAGAGACATGGCATCTAAGTGTTCTGTTGCTGATGTTGATAGCAGAATTTCTAAACTAGTCGCGGAGGGAAAAGTTGGTACTGACCTAGAGGACCAAGTCCTAAAAGTGATGAGGCAGGATAGGGACAGACAACGCAGGAAACTGAACCTCATCGCTTACGGTGTCTCACCTACAGACGATGATACAAACTTTGTGATCCAGCACCTAGCCTCAGATTATAGTCTCCCCGGCGTCAAAATTCTGAACCTGAAAAGACTCGGTGCAAACAACCCACCCACCCAGCAAGTCCCAGACCGCCCTCCCCCGATTCTTTTTAGTGTTACAGACATTGCCACCAAGGTAAAGATCTTGAAAAAATCCGTCGAGCTGAAAGCAGACATACAGTTCCACAGCAATGAGTCCCGAGAGGACAGAGCTAAACGTAAGAGCGCTACAGAGGAACTTAAAAGACGGATTGCAAACGGTGAGACTGACCTCGGAGTACGGAACGGCAAAGTCGTTTCAAAAAACGGTCAGCGAGCTCCACCCCCAGCATTGGGGGCGATGGAGCACTAGATGCACAGCCAGACGAAAGACATGTAAATAGTAGTTTAGTGTCATTTAACAGTGTATTATATAGTAGTTCCATATCAGCTCAAGAACATTCATCGGAATGCAGTTTTGAAACTGCCAAATCTGACACTAGCTGCGTTCTTTCTGTTGAATCGGAATACAACTCGCCAGATTCTTATTCAACTGACGCAGCATCTAGCAAAGCAGACGAAAGTCCGTCATCCAACGATGACGTGCTAGTTCCAGCGGGCTCAGGAAGAAGAAGAAGCAGACAGAAACAAGTGATGAAAGTGTTGTCAACAAACATTGACTCCTTGCCAAACAAGCTGAATGAGCTAAAAGTGTTGCTGGCTCACGAAGATATAGACGTTGTGTGCTTAAGTGAAATTTGCCCAAAAAACTCTCAAAATAGACTGGAGGATAGCCATATTCAGATACCAGGATACACAGTCATTTCGAATCTGGATAGACCCAATGTGAGGAGAGGAGTTGCCATATACATCAAGTCAGCCTTGAAGGTAAATAACATTGACCTTTTCACAAGTGCCAATTATTTTTGGGTAGTCTATCCTGGTTGAATTGACAGTAGGGTCTGAAAAGTTTAGAATTGGCGTGATTTACCGTAGCCCTTCCTCCCCCAACTCCGAAGAATCATTTCAGTATGTGGCAAATATTATAAATGAAATGACAATATGTAACCCCAAAAATGTCATCATCGCAGGAGACTTTAACATGCCGGACACCAGGTGGGTCGATGGTTTAGGCTTTACTCTTCAAAACAACTATACCAATCCAACTCTTGAAGCCTTTGCTGATAACCTGCTGGTCCAGACAGTTGAGTTCCCTACCAGACATAGAGATCATCAAACTCCATCTCTCCTTGATCTCGTTCTGTCAAACAACCCCGAAAAAATTATGTCAACAGCAAACTTACCCCCCCTTGGAGCAAGCGACCATCTTTGTATCCTGAGTGCAATAATCTTGAATCGGATACCAACCAACAAAATCAAACGAACGTTTGTTGATTACAAGAAAATACGCCAGGACCTACAAGAGATTGAATGGGAAAACTCCTTGCAACAAGACACTGAAGCATCCTGGGAGCTTTTCAAGGACATACTACTGAGTCTTGAGTTGAAGCATACGAAAACTTACTTCTCAGAACGTCCCAGAACCCTTCCGTATATGTCACCACAGCTAAAAAAAAGTCATTAATAAGAAAAAGAAAGCTTGGAAAAAGTATAAAAATTGTGAGAGTGCAGCCCATCTAGAGCAGTACAAAAAGGCCAGGAACAAACTGAGAAATGCGACCAGAAAAGCAACCATAAGATATGAGGAGTCGATAGCACTAGAGGCAAAAACCAATCCAAAAAAGTTTTGGAGATATGTCACTTCAAACAACCCAAGCCGCAGGTTGATCCATCATTTTACCTCCAGCGATGGAACCAAAATAACCGACCCATTGGTAATGGCAGATACCCTCAATCAATGCTTCTCGTCAAATTTCTCTAAAGACCCTGGATGCCCCCCACCGGATATGCCAACCACCCACATCAAACGCCCTATGCCACCGATCCAGTTCACAGCTTGTGATACTTACAAGCGCCTAAAAACTTTGGACCCATCCAAGGCAAAGGGACCCGATGGCATCCATCCTAGGTTGCTGAAGGAGACCGCAGCTGAAATAGCGGAACCCCTGACAAGAATATTCCAGATGTCAATAGCTTCCAAAACTATTCCCTCTGACTGGAAAACAGCAAATGTCATGCCAGTTTTCAAAAAAGGACAGAAAGATAAACCACAGAATTACAGACCCATCAGCCAGACTTCTGTCCCATCAAAAGTCATGGAAGGCGTCTTAAATGATGCAATCGTTGCACATCTGGAAACTAACAGCCTGTTATACGATGGACAACATGGTTTCAGGAAGGGTCGCTCTGTGGAGACAAACCTAATTCAATCATATGACATAATCACCAAGATGATTGAGGAAGGCCTTCCAGTTGACGTACTCTTGCTGGACCAAGCCAAAGCTTTCGAGAAGGTAGTACACTCGTACCTGGAAAGGAAACTAGAGTTCTATCAACTCCACCAAGATGTAAGGGAATGGATTATCCAGTTTCTCAAGGATAGAATACAGAGGGTGATGATGTATGATGAGGAGGGGAATCAAATCATGTCAAACCCAACTCCAGTGCTCAGCGGAGTTCCGCAAGGAACTAAACTGGGACCTACCCTCTTCAACATGTTCATCAATGACTCAGCCCAGTCAGTGCAAAATGACCTTAAACTGTTTGCAGACGACTCGAAATTGTTTGGCCCAGTCGCAAACAACCAACAGTGCACAGCTCTGCAGGCAGATCTGCACACCCTCAACAACTGGTCCTCTTCCTGGTCCCTCGAGTTTAATGCTGAAAAGTGCAAAGTCCTACATCTTGGCCCTAAGAACCCAGGAATGACATATACAATGACAGATTGTACTGGGAAGCTCATAACTTTGGAAACTGTCACCGAAGAAAGAGACCTTGGGGTCATTGTTGATGACAAAATGAAATTCCATAGTCACAGCAAATACCTAGCTGCAAAAGGCAACAGGTCCCTTGTTCTCATCAGACGTAATATCACCAGTAGATCTCCCAGGACAATCAGGAAGCTATATACAGGACTGGTCAGACCGCAACTTGAGTACGGAGTCTCTCTTGCCGTTCCCCACTATGTCGTGGACAAGAAGATCCTTGAGAGCGTTCAGCAGAGGGCTACAAAACTACCAACCAAATGTAAGAACCTCTCGTACCCTGAACGCCTCAAGAAACTCAAGCTCCCAACCCTGACGTACAGGAGGAAACGCGGAGATGCAATCCTGACCCACAAGCTGCTGGAGAATGGTGTCACACCAGGGCTTTTTAATAAGTCGCTCTCTAGCCACACCCGGGGCCACACCAAGAAGCTCCAGCAACAAAGAAGCTCACGGAGAGAACGTTCCAACTTCTTCTCAACTCGTGCTGTTCCACTGTGGAATTCCCTTAGTGAAGAAACAGTTCAGTCCAAAACTGTTGACAACTTCAAAAAAGCAATTGACCGAGACTGGGCAGCGATGGAGTGGAAACTACACTGGGAGGCCAGTGGATCTACTCAACAGAACTAGACAACGCACTTCCACCTCCATCACTCAACCGGCGAATCTACAGGATGTTCACCCAACCTTATTCGCCGGCCAGTGCAATTTAAGGTAAATTTAAGGTAAATTTAAGAACCACTGTTCTGGACTTACACCCACAATATATAGAAAAACTGTAGTTAACACATTCTGATTGGGCTTCCAATACATTTTGCCCCTACTGCCCCCCCCTTTGTAAAAATATATAGCAACAGTTATATATTACAAGGATATCTATTTAATGGGATTTATTTTTCCAAATATTGAGCAGTCCACATTTATGACTAATGAATGAAGTGAACATAAAACATGATGCCTTTTTGTATGCTCTTTCTGAATATAATAATTTCTTTTGTTACAAATTCAATTTTAAGCCCTTTATGGACCATCAAAGATGATACCTTTTTTCTTATTTTAGATATTGTTTAGCCTATATACCTTTGGAAAACATCTAGTAAATTTTCATCTGCTTTTCGGAGTGTCCATGCTTCAGAGCCATATTTAACCACTGTCATCACTGTAGCTTCCAATATTCTAATCTTGGTTTGTAGGCTTATCTTTCTATTCTTCCAAACTTTTTTTAACTGTGAAAAAACACCCTGAGCTTTAGCTATTCTACTTTTAACATCTTCACTGCTCCCACCATCTTTACTAATAATACTACCAAGGTAACTGAAGCTCCCAACCTGATTTAAAGGAAATGGGAACTTCCTGGGAGGGTGTAAAGAGGGAGGCTTTAAATAGATTAGGTTGGAGGAGGAGCGTGCGTAGCTGTGTTGGCCTCAGGCGGTTTGGTGCTGCAGTGAGTTATTAGTAGTAGTAGTAGTATATACCTTTGCTAGCATCACTCTTATTAAAACCAGTTTCCTCAAAAACTTGGTCAATGGTGACAAAATCAAGAATAAAAAACCCATGTGAAATATATAATATGGGCTACAGGGTACTTAACAAGTTACCAATCCCCCCACAAGCAAAGTGACACCCCCTTCAACATTAAGAAGACTATACCTTACTGATTTCCTTTCTTCTGTTTCATCAAGCAAGGGCTTTTCTGTCAAGATTATTCAGCCCTTATATTTAACTCACTCTGTGAGTTGAAATGGACAACTGTAAGTGGGTGCTCTTTATTTGGCTTGTACTGACTTGAATCTGATTAGATATTGTGCAGTAAATGTTTTGACTCTAAAAGTTGAAATATCAGAGGATATACACTGGGTTCAGTGCTCTGTGCCCACAAGTAAAGCGACACCCCCCTTCCAAAAACATTATGAAGACTACTTATACCTTACTGATTTCCTTTCTTCTGTTTCATCAAACAAGGGCTTTTCTGTCAAGATTATTCAGCCCTTTATATTTTAACTCACTCTGTGTGTTGAAATGGACAACTGTAAGTGGGTGCTCCTTATTTGACTTGAATCTGATTAGATATTGTGCAGTAAATCTTTTGACTCTAAAAGTTGAAATATCAGAGGCTATACACTGACTTTGATGCTCTGTGCACAGGTATGGTCAGATATACTCTTAGTTGATGGTGAGATTTTGTTTGAAGCACTTTAACAGGCACGTTAAGCTGTGAAGACGTCAGTATATCCCATTCAAATAGGCAATGGTCTTGCCTAGAGGGGATTGAGCCACCTTTTGAAAACTGATACAAAAAGCTTGAAAATTTAGTTCATTTGACCCTGAACAAATTCTATGATAAAGTTTAGATAGGAGCTTTTCGGGGATGGGAAATAAATTTGGTTTATTCTTATTTAAGTGTACCTCTATAATCTCCATAATGGCCCATCCCAGAAGTAAACATGGGGTATATACTACAAAGGCTTGTTACACTGGGATAGAATGGATACAAAAAAATTAATTGAAAAAAATACATTAAACATAGGAACTACAATTCATCAAGTAGTATCATCACCTCTCAAATAGGCCATTCAGAAAAAATTAAACTATGTATCTCTTCTGTTTCTTCATAAAGATGCTTGGTCGCTTGCAGGATTGCAAAAACTTTTTGGGACTAAAGTGTCAAATTCAGCAAAAAAGGACACTTTTAGTGTCATCCTAGAAATTAAACCAATATACCTTAAAAGTTGACAAAAAAAGGCTTTAAATGGTTTTATCGCAGCTCCAGGGCCAGATTTAAGTTCTTCTTTTTCAAGTAAAAGCAAAGCGTTTCTTCAAATAAGTAAAATCCCATGTAAAACCTCAAATCGACTAATACGCGAAGAAGAAAAAGAATTCAGTACAATTTCTCGGGTTCTCTTGAACCTTCGGTTGTACTAGTTATTCTTCTTCTAAAAACTCAGTAAAGCCCTGTTTTTATTATGGTTTTTTCTAGCACCAGAGCTGGCTTTGCTACTTTTTGGCCGACAGTCATTTTTGTCGTTATTGGCAAAAAATTTGAAAGCACAATCTTATTTAAGGAACAGCAGAAGATTCTGAATCATTTGTGCTGCGTTTGCGGTGTTACAGGAACGTATCGAATAGTTGGAGTACCATTAAGATGAATGACAAAATGTGTTGTTTGGTTTTTACGTTTTTAGCCAAAATGACTACTCTGTATGGCGAGAAAACGAAAATGGTGATAAAATCTGTCTTCACTATGAGCCGCCCCAGCCGTCTCGGCTGGAAAACGCCATAATGAAGACAGGGCTTAAAAGATTTGTACCAGCAGACCACAGATACGGTGTCTGTCGCTGCCGACAAGGGCCAACACGGCCCTTGCTCCCTTTTTCCCTTCAGTAGCATATAAGATCTTCTGCAAAATTTTGTCGACCATTTCCTGCAGACCGATATCGAAAAGCGAGTGAAACGTGCTTGGTTTGGAACGTGCTTTACATCCTTTTCACCTGGCTTTTGCCAACGCGTTTGGTAACGCTGCTCTTGCAAAAATACACAACCACGGTGTTATTTCATCCAAACATTATTGTGTTCATGATATCAATTAACTAAGAGATCACACTTGATAAGGAGAGAAATAATGACAAGACAAACATCACTTGTTCTGTATAAAGCTAATCTATTCTTCAAAAAACAAAGAAATGTCAAATTCTTTGCAAATATCACATGTGCTCAATCAAATGTTGAAACAAAAAAGAAAAAACACAGAAAACCAAAGAAAAAGGCTTTTTAGTGTGAAGAATAGGTATGGTTTTTCGAGGAAAATCTGTTTCTCTTTGCCCAGTCGACGGCGTCTCTAAAAGACAACGGAAAGGCTTATTTAATCGCAATCCTTTTCACCAAAAGCAGAATGGTGCACAACAAATGTCTAAGCAAATCCGAAATATTTTTCCACTAGGCTTTTGCCATCTTCGCGGCCAAGATGGATCGACCAGTCCTAGTGCTAGGGGCACCTAATACTGCTGTAGGAGCACTTGAGCGGTCCCAGGTCACCCGAAAATCCTCTAAAGCGGTCCCAGGGGGGCCTGGAATGGCTCTAGGACCCTGGGGTTGCTTTAGGGGAAACTAGAACCACTCTAGGGGGGTCCTACTGCGGTCCCAGGGCACTCAAAATGGCCCTAGAATGGTCCCAGGGATGCCTGGGATCGCTCTAGGGTCCTGGGGATGATTTGGGGGAACCGCTTTAGGGAGCCCCTAGTGCAGAACCTGGCCACCCAAAAAGGTCCTAGACCATTCTCAGGGCGACTTGAGACAACCTAGAGCGATTGAAGGGACCCAAAAAGCATCCAGAGGGCACTCCAAGAGGCTCCAGGGCATGGCAACCTGTGTCATTTTGCTAGCGTAAGAACCTGCTCATATTTCTAGTATATGAAAATTTGGATAGGTCCCTGCAAGCCACACGGCGTTGAACCTCATTTTTCCAGTATATTTGAAAGTTTAGATAGGTCCCCCGGTCACACGGTGTAAGAACCTGCTCATTTTTCCAGTACATTTGAAAGTTTAGGTAGGTCCCCCGGTCACATGGCGTGAGAACCTGCTCATTTGCAAGTATATTTGAAAGTTTAGATAGGTCCCCCGGTCACACGGCGTGAGAACTTGTGTGGGATTTTCAAGTATACTTGAAAATTTTCAAGTATTTTTGAAAATTTTGTGAAGTTGACCTAAAAAACACCAAAAAAAGCCGCATAGTTTTTTATTGCGTATTTGAATCGGGTCCCTTGTCACACACCCCCCAAAACACGAAAAAAACGAAAATATTTAGTCCATTAGGTTGACTTTGGAAGAACCTATTGAGGTTTACCCTTGTCCAAAAATGATTAAGCAGCAGCAAATTAGATCAGGATCAGATAGTTTGCTACTAACTACTATCCAGGCCGCATCTCTTTGCTAAATGGCTTTCTCTTAGTTTTGATCAGACGATTTTGAGAAAAAGGGTGGGTGAGGATGCCAAGTTGTCCTCTAATTTCTCAAATTTGACAAAAGTTAAGAAGACATAATTAGTAGAGAACAGTGGGACATAAATTAGTGTTGCGACACTAATAAACTCCTAAACTCCTAAAACTAATTTCTTGTGTTTTTTATTTTCCCTTTCTTAAACACAATTGTGACGCTAAAATCAACAAGAACACCATTTCATTCATAAAATTTGGCTTTTTTATGGATAGGTGTGACTATCATGTGGCTCGGGCATAATAGTTATGTCTATTCATTAAAAGTAAAGCGGAAAAAAGGGCTAAAATCAAAATTACAGACAACTACAAAGCCATTTAAATATGCACCCCCTTCGTAATTTCTCAAGTCAAACAATGTTAATGTTTCATAAACAAAATTTGGAACTGACCAACCAGATCCTAGATTCACGGCAGAATTTTGAAATAATCAAAACTGGAAGTACAGATTAACTACAGATTATTTAATTTATGATTAATTTAATGATTAAAGTACAGATTATTTCAGTTGATTAGGCGAATTAAGCAAAGATGCAAAGACTTAGCATTAATAGACAATGGTAATGAACAACGTAGTGTTGAAACATAATTTTTAAAACAATTTTTGCCATGTAAAAGAATATTACTTTTTTGTCTTTAAGACAATAAAATCAAAGGGAAACATGTGTCATTCATAGTACTTAATTGATAGAACATATTTAAGTTTGATGGGACTTGGAAATAATACCAAAGACACATGATAGTCACACCTGTCGAGAAAAAACAAGACTTATGAATGATTCATGATTTTGCTTGATTTTAACTTAGCACTTATACTGCAGAAACATACAATAAAAAGGACAGGAAACGGGTTTAAAAAGCATCTTTTCATTTCAGACTTATACCACAGAAGCAAAAAAAGAGGATAAAAAAAGGGTTTAAAGAGCATCTTTTAACTTCGTACATATGCCACAGAATCATAAAATAAAAACGACAGGAAACAGGTTGATCCGTTGATTTTTGAATAAAAGCAACTTGGTGGAAGTAAAGAAAGACTTCAGAGCCATGGCTAATTTGAGCAAAGATAAGACAGATGATCTCAATGAGAGACTATTTTGAATTAACATCCACTTGTTGGAAGTGATGAAAGGCTTGAGAGCCGTGCCTAATAGGATTAAAGCCAAGAGAGATAGTCTCAGTGAGAGGCTAAGCTGTCACAACCCTTTTTGCAGAGTCCTCTGCCTAACAGTTTTGTCTTCAGATTGAATATTTTTCAGCCTAATCGTCTTATCTTGGGTTCGACCATATGATTTTATGATTTTATTATGTGAAATATAGCATTCGAAACTACTACGACTACTACTAACAACTCAACTATGTGAATATATTGAATGATTTAGAGCTAGGCAGTTTTCTTCACTTTTGGGATTTCACTTATGAGCAGTTAAGCTCTATTTTCCAACAACGTTCCTACTGCAGCATTTAAGTGAGATTTTCTAACGATGATTCATGCACAATGTTTATAAACATCTATCCTAAATCTTTTTATAAAGCCCATATTCTGTTTCTATCTATCCATTCTATAATGTGTTCCCAGATGTGAAAAAGCACGTTCCCATATCCAAACGAAAAACATAGGTACAATAGTCTAACATACTGTCATGTTGGTCATAATATGTCACTAACATCATTAACATTGGTCACTTACATTGGTCATATCTGTGAATCTAAGCACAAAAGTGTCAATATATCTCAAGGTAAGTTAGGCTTGTCTAATGGTTCACATTTGGGCAGTTTTTCACCGTGTATCCTCAAATGAACACTCAAATTAAAATTTCTAGAAAATCTCTTCAGACATATTTTACATTCATATGGCGTCTCCCTAGTGTGAATCCTTCTGTGATCCTTCAAATGCGACCCTTGGCTGAAGCACTTCTTACACTGTGAACATTCATATGGTTTGTCACCTGTATGGGTCCTCTTATGTGCAGTTAAATTACAACTTTTAGCAAATTTCCTTTGACATATTTTACATTCATATGGCTTCTCCCTGGTGTGAACTCTTATATGATCCTTCAAATGCTGCCCTTGACTGAAGCACTTTTTACATTGTGGGCATTTGTATGGTTTGTCACCAGTATGGGTCCTCTTGTGTCTAGTTAAATTTGGTTTCATAGCAAAGCTTATTTTGCAGTATTCACACTGATATGGTTTTTCACCTGTATGAATCCTTGAATGATCTATTAATGCCCGTTTACGGGAAAATGATTTGCTGCAAACATCGCAATCATAGATCTTTTCTGCAACTGAGGACAGTACTTTCTGCAGCTGATTGACAGGATTCTCTATCTCTTCCTGTCTAGCATCATACATTCCAGAAATCGCTTCCACTTTGATGAAAGTGAAGCTTCTCATCTGATCTTCATCTTTTTCTGTCCCTGGTTTATGGGTTTCTGGTTCTGAAGCTGATTCTATTTCTTCCTTTACATATTCATCCGGACAGTCATTCGTATAAGATGGTTCGGCTGATGACCGATTCAAATCTATAATAAGGAAAAATAATCTTCAGACTATCAAAAGCAGTACCAAAATTTTTTTTTATTTTAGCCGGCGGTTTTTTAAGAAGGCATTGTATTTAGAATGTAGAATCAAGTGTTCCAGCAAATCTTAATAGATACTGAGCAAGTTTTTTGCCAAAAATGATTTACTTTTAAAAATTAACGTAAAAAATGCCATTTTATCTCCCTTCCTTTCCAAAAGGAAAAAAAGACATGACCAAATACCCATTGCATGTAGGCATGATCAAGATGCCTATACAGAAACTATACATATGCGCATATATAGACTTGATTAACAAAATAAGGTTCTTTATAGAAATTTTTTTAATATTGTTGTTCTTGATATTAGACTTTTAATTGTAATATATATATTTTCTTTAAGTCAAATTTTTAAGTCCTATCATTTTGGCCTCTTCTTTAAGGTCATTGTCAGTTTCAATTAAATTTATATATAGTACACAAAAACGTTGCCAGTTTTAAGCCATAGAATAAGCAAGCATTTTCATTGACTTAAAGGTTCATTGAAAGCATTTTGGGCCTTTAGATAGTTGAAAACCATAAGGAGCAAAAACATTTTTTTCGGCCCAATAAGAAACCTGCTGGTGCCTTATTTTGCAAAGTATGTAATGGTAATGTGCCTTATCAAAAAGTTTTTGTTTAATGAATCCTTATAAATTCGGTAAGGAATATTAGTCTTAAAATTGTATCATCCTATTCACCAAATTTATGGATCTGAAATCTAGGGAGCTGGCTGTTGACGAGGCAGAGCACATTGAGAGCTGTAAATAATAATTTACATTTTCGAATATAACATTTTATCACATGAAACCAAACGAGATATTTATTTTTAGTCCTTTGATATAATAAACCCTATGGCAAAACAATAGTTTGGCGTTCTACTTGTCAACACGAGGTTCAGGGCTCGATTACCACAGCCAAAAGGCTGAGCCTCAGTACTGCTACCTCTCCTTCTAATAAAATAATCCAACAACTGGAACGTCGATAGACGCTGTAAGCACTATCAATGGCTCTAAAGCATCTTTATCCTTTTATTATCCTGATATAATATTACATCAGGACATGTAGTCACTTTTAAAAATGGCACTGCCCGAAGAAAGAATGTTTTTGCCAGAGGGGCCAATAATTCTAATATCTTTGGTTCGCTGAAAA
The DNA here is from genome assembly GCF_032884065.1 of Artemia franciscana. Taxonomy (NCBI): domain Eukaryota; kingdom Metazoa; phylum Arthropoda; class Branchiopoda; order Anostraca; family Artemiidae; genus Artemia; species Artemia franciscana. The sequence goes on from NC_088868.1 coordinate 8,084,699, forward strand.
TTTATCAAACCAACACATATATGGCATCAAATAGTATCTTACTGAATCAAGAGTGAAAATACCTTGAGAGACTTCAAATATATTTTCAATATTGACAAACATTTGTTTTTTCAATATCGAGAAACTTTTATGCCTAAAATCAAAATTCTGCAAGAGTGACCTGTCGCATTTGATGAAATTCTCCTTGCCTCAGTAATCTAAATTTGAACTCCCTGAAGTTATTCAACAACAGTACTCTGTGCTAGGGAAAATAACCAGGGCCGATACTTGACACAACTGAACAGTAAATAGACACCGCATCTCAGTAGCCCTAAATGATTCAGAACGCAAATTTTTTTATGTTTACGGGTTAAACAGGAAGTTACGCCTCCCCCCTTCAATAAATCCCTGAAGCGTGTGGCAACACAAAAATTACTCCGTATATGAAATAGGTTGTCCCCTCCGCAATCCCTCACTCTTTACGCTAAAGTTTTTAATTGTTTTAAAAAGTAGAACTGTGGCAAAGAGTCGAACTTCAGCATAAAGACCGAGGGATTGCGGAGGGGACAACCCATTTCTTATACGGAGTAATTTCTGTTCGTTTTAAGTTTTAATGTCGCTCCTTACTTTCAATTAAAAAAACTAGTTTTTTTATTCAATTTATGAACGTTTTTGAATTAATGCATGTTTGATTTTGGCTCTACGCACATAAATTGTTAAAATGGAATTTGCATATTAATTCTTTTTTTGGCTAAATGGCTTTCTCTTAGTTTTGATCAGACGATTTTGAGAAATAAGGGGTGGGGAAGGAGCCCTGTTGCCCTCCAATTTTTCGGTTACTTAAAAAGGCAACTAAAACTTTTAATTTTTAACGAACGTTTTTATTAGTAAAAAATATACGTAACTTAAGAATTAACTTACGTAACAAACTTTTATATTCTTACATTTTTATTATGTATATGAGGGGGTTTGTCCCCTCGTTAATACCTCGCTCTTTACACTAAATTTTAAGTTTTGTCCCAATTCTTTAAGAATAACCCCTGAATCAGAAAGGCCGTAGAATAGATAGTTTAAATTACCCCTCGTATAGAACCCCTCATATGCGTAATAATCTCTGTTCGTTTTAAGTTTTAATGCTACTTCTTACTTCCAATTGAAAAAACTTTTCATGTTTATTTTTTCATTGTTTTTTTTTTATAGTAATGCTAGAAAATACCGCGCCCTTTTCATTGAATTTATCTTCCCCCATGACATATTCCTCCAAAGAAAGATCCTCCCACATAGCCCCCTCCCCTCAACCCCACGCCCAAACCAAAAAAATCCCACCGAAAACATCTGTACGCTTCCCAATAACCATTACCGTATGTAAACACTGGTCAAAGTTTTTAACTTGCAGCCCCTCCCCCAGGGACTGTGGGGGAGTAAGTCATCCCCAAAGACATAGTTATTATGGTTTCCGACTATGCAGAACAAAATGACTATCTCAAAATTTTGATCCGTTGACTTTATGAAAAATGAGCGTGGGAGGGGGCCTAGGTGGCCTCTAATTTTTTTGGTCGCTTAAAAAGGGAACTAGAACTTTTCATTTCCGTTAGAATGAGTCCCCTTGCGACATTCTAGGACCACTTGGTCGATACGATGACCCCTAGGAAAAAAAAGAAAACAAAAAACAAATAAACACGCACCCATGATCTGTCTTCTGGCAAAAAATTCGAAATTTCACATTTTTGTAGATAGGAGCTTGAAATTTTTGCTATTGCGTTCTCTGATACGATGAATGCGATGGTGTGATTTTCGTTAAGATTCTATGACTTTTAGGGGGTGTTACCCCTGTTTTCCATAATGAGGCAAATTTTCTCAGGCTCGTAACTTTTGATGACTAAATTTGATGAAACTTATATATTTAAAATCAGCATGAAAATCCGATTCTTTTGATGTATCTTTTAGCATAAAAATTCCGTTTTTTAGAGTTCCGTTTACTATTGAGCCGGGTCGCTCCTTACTACAGTTCTTTACCACGAACTGTTTGATACACCAAATTATTTGAAACATACCAAACAATACATGTAAGTATTGCGAGGGTTCTAAAATCCAAGAAAAAATATAATGATTAATATTTAATTATATTATATAATAGCATACTCTCTAGATGTCATTCTAACTATATATATATATATATATATATATATATATATATATATATATATATATATATATATATAATTTTTACAGTCCCCCTGAGCTTTACCTCCATTGGGTGGGAATCATCATCTTCCCCTTCTCCTGTAATTCTCATTTAAGCATTCATTCTCAGTAACTTATGGCTCTTACAGCCCCCTTCAAAATGCTAGTCTTTTTTCTTTGGTAACGTGGCTGAGTACTGAGGATTGGTCTGACATTTATAATTTGCACAATCATGGTGAAAAAAATCACTACCTTTTTTCAAAAAGTTAAATGATAAATATCTAAGTTCTCTCCCAAAAAAAGATTCAAAAAGTGCTCCAGACACAAACCATTTATTAATCCACCCATAAAGCACTAAATAGAAAACAATGAATCTTTTCAGAAATTTTAAAGTGGATGAAGGTAACAAACTAAGAAAAGCAGTAAAAATTGATATATGTAAATCTGCCCGATCCTACTACAAGAATAAGGATGAAGAATTGTTTTCCAATAAACCAAAAAATTGGTATTCCGAGGTAAAAAAAACTTGTGTGGTAGGAGTCTAGACCAGCTTGATTTCAAACTACCCGAATCTCCAGAAGTTATTGCTAATAATCTTGACGAGTTCCTAACTTTTATCGTCCAGAGCCGTCCAGCATTTTCCTATCAATTACCAACTGATGATCTCCCACCTGCCATCCCCAACATATCTCCATCTAAGATTGAAAGAAGAATTGGGAAACTAAGAAAAAAAAAAGTGGCTGCCTTTTAGATATCCCGTTTCCTCTTTATAGTGGTTTCATTTACTTCCTTTCAAAGCCCTTGTCTGTTCTTTTCAATGACATTACTTAGTCTGACCAATATCCGAAAATTTGGAAACAGGGTTTCATAACCCCAATGAAAAAGAAAAACGGAAAACCTGGTTTTGAAGGTGTTCGTCCAATTTCACTCAATCATATGTTTTCAAAACTATATAAAGGATTCCTTGCAGATTGGCTAAAAGGAAAAAATCCTACCTCTTACTGACCTGAGACAATTTCGGGAACATCAAATCCACTTTTATTTCCTATTACCTTGTTTTCCTTACTGACTCAATTGGGAAAATTCCCGAAAACCTAATTGCTCGGTAAATTTAATTTTCATTGACTCTCAAAAAGCACATGATTTTGTTAACCGCAATATTTTAGTTGAAAACTTGTAACTGATTTTAATATTGATTCTTTCCTGGTTAAATCGGTTGCCTCCTAATTATCAAATAGGTAACAAGCAGTCAAATATTAGAATCATTATTCCGGCCCTTCCCTGTCCGCAATGGAGCACCCCCAGGTACTCTCCTAGGACCCTTCCTTTTTTCTGTTATGATAAATAGCCTTACTGAGGAATTTTCCGACAGATAGAAATTTGTGGATGACCTAACGGTTGTTGAAACCTGCTATAGAAACTTAGTAAGCAACCCTATGGGCATCATCAACGATATTGCAGACGACGCTGCGGACTAAGACACGGCAGTAAACCCCTCTAATTCTATGACAATGCCAATATGTTTCCTTAAAACCTCACCTCTTTTCCCCCAGATATTTCTGTGTCTTCTTTAAAATTACTTGGGGTTGCAATTTCCTCTAATTTAAAGTGGAATATCCACGTCAAAGATATTGTCCATAGAGCAAATGCGTCCATGTCTCTTTTTAAACTCTTAAATAAATTTAACTTTCCCCCATCCCATTCTTTAAGGATCTATGGGTTTCTTTGTCCACCTGTATTTTTGAATATGCTTGTCCAGTTTGGCAACCTAGCATCTCCCATGATGAATCAGAAATCCATTCAAAAAGAGCCATGAGAATAATTTTTAAAGAAGCTAAGGTACCATACTCACTCCTTCAAGCTGGAAACTCTTGAGCACAGGAAAGGAACGTTGTGCCTCCGTTTTGCAAACAATATAATAATAAACTTTTGAAAGGAAAACATTTTTCCCAAAAGAAAATCCCCACCCAAAAGGCAGCTGACAAGTACTATTCTCTGTCCCCCATCCATTGCTGTTCCTATCTTGTCCCCCATCCGTTGCTTTATCTCGAGGCATGAAAAAACCTTGTCAACTTTATTGCTGATTATTACTTTATTACGGAAAATACACCGCTAGTTCCTTTTTTTATTTTTCCGTACTGGTGATACTTAAGTTTTATGTTCGTTTGATTCTTTTGCTCCCTCCCCCTTTTTATATGTTCTCTTTTAAACCCTTTTAACGTATATTTTATTTCACTCTTTTTTTATTTTTTTAGTTTTTATCTTTTTAACTTTCTGACATTACGCCACTAACTATTTTTGACTAATGAATGGTTTTGTCATTCTGATATTGTTGTTTTTGGCATTATTTTTCCAATTCTTAAGTTGTAGTGCCTTTTTTGCGATTTTTTTTTCGGTTTGATGACTCCAAAATGCTAATTCGGCCTTTCAGAGCTTCTGAAAGAATCTCTTTGAAAGAAATAGCTTATCCTATATCCACTATAGAAAACAAATAAATATAAAATCGAATGGCCCTTTAAAATATACAACCTGAAAAGTATAAAAATGCTAGCATCTATATTCTTAATAATTGGAAACGAAGTACATACCATAGTAAATACACAGAACAATATACTTTCATCCTAGTCATATTGTAGTCAGGCCCCTTTGCTTCACACTATAGACACCACTACTGACAAAAAGCCCAAATGATCCATATTTTTGCTCCATTTAGCCATTAGTCGCGTAATCAGAAGCAGAAATTTAAACGATAATAACTTATTTTGGAACCTTTTACAAAACTCATTATTCCTACCTATTCTTGATTCATTTCAAGTCATTATATCTCCTCATTCCACTCATTAAAGAAGTCTACCTTCTGTTTTCTTTTCAGTTGGTCCATACCCCCCCCCCCCCACTCGCTTCCAGAATGCATATGGGATAGATTACTATTGGCAGTATCAACCATGTGAAGTTTCGTTCTATTAACAAATGTGGCTTCTTCTTTTTCTTCCTACTTCAGACTCGTCACTGTTTGTGCTTTTCTCTGGTGCTTTGTAACTTCCCCCTTCAATAAACGCTATACAAATGCTTCTGTTCATTTCATAAGTTTTGAATTTCAACTGTAGAATAGCACACTTAGCAGAAACAAACTAAAATGTTTTTCCTAATTACAGAACATACTGTTTAAATGAGTGTGATACCACCCGTTGCCACATTATTTTAAGTCCATATGTCGGAATTGGGGCATTGAAATGTTTGTAAGATTAAGATTTGGAGAAGTGGCAGTCCTAGGGCCCCACCCCTTCTCCCCCTGCAAACCTGCTTCAATTTTCAGATATCTTCTTTTTGCTACTAGGCAATCAGACTTGGATTTAAAGATTTAGCCTGGGATTTGATTATCTAATCATGCGACTTCATCAATTTTCAGGAGTCTTACAGTCACACTCCTTCTCACTTTTGTGGGCTTCAGAGCAGCATTATGTTTCAAATTATTTGTATTTTGAAATACCAATGAACATCAATTGTCAAGTTCAAGGTTTCTTTTAGAATTATATCTTCTAGAATAAGTCCAATGCAAACGACTTCAGGTCATCAGCGAATGTCCCTATAGCCTGTCACATTGGGTCTCAATTTTTTTTTAAACAAAGATTTTCTTCTTCAACTCTGACATACTAAAAACAGAAGCAAATCCAATATCCATTACCATGAAGGGAAGCTTTTATTGGGCAAACAGCACAAAATATGACCTTAGTAAGAAAACGGTACCTGCAACATGTGACCACAGCTCCAAATCCCATTCAAAATAGAATCCCTCAGGAAAGTGTCACCTTATTGAAGGAAACGCTTATCTTTTACTTGTTTCTAATTGTACCTGAGATACTACGATCCCGAAAACCGGAAAGATTATACTTGGATTATTTACATAGAAATGTACGGTACCTTTGTCATTACCAGTAGTTGAACCCAGTTCGGAGAAGCCAGAGACAGCAACAATCGGAGCAGAAATACAGGGCAAGGCAGGCAAAGACAAACCTTCATAAATAGGTGGCATAACAGAATTTGTAGCTTCAAACAGGCCATCAGTTTGGCATACTGGTGTATCTTCAACTTCTGAAAAAAGAGATATTTCAAATTCGAATTTTAACGTGATTTGGTTTTTAAACTAGAAATTGAATATGTGTTTGCTTTGGAATTATATTGGACAAATTTAAAAAGGTAATTGGAAGGTTCTCTTATAAAATGAAAATGAAAACAAGACAGTGTATACCGCCTTCCAAAGTAGAAACAAGGGTGCTGCCCAAGCCTCTCCTCTATGCTGAATTGCAAAGCATCCTCGCTAAATAGGTACGTCTCATATGGATTACCTTCAAACAATTTCTTTTTAGTTTCTACTATGATATAAGGAACATTTTTTTAGGTTCCTTGGAATAGAGAAAAAAGTGTTTTGCATGATAATTTCTAATATTTCCGGTGATAGAAGTAATGGTTCTAGGACTGTCTCTATTTCTAGAAAAAGTCCTAGCCGAGTGGTCAAAGCACTGGACTTGAAATGCTAAGAACAGGGGTTCTAGTCCTGGTGTCACTCGTTATTTAATTTGGAAGAGGGAGATCAGTGGTTTGACTCTGTAAGCTCATCCATAGCTGTACCAGCTCTAAATGGGTACCAGGTGAAATCTGGAGGGGGGGGGGAGAATACAGGAAGCATCAGATTGACTACCCCCCAGAAACGCATTGCACTCCGGCCGAAGGCAGTTCAGTGCCTGCGCAACGCAGACGCATAATAATCTCTGATCGTTTCTAATCAAGGGACAATTATATACGGGAACCATCTTTTTTAGAGGAAACAGGGGGACAGAAATCAGACAAGATGATGAAAACAGTGAAATATATGAACAATATAAGAAATCAAACAAATAAATTGTAAGGTCATTCATATTTCAAGGGAGGGGGATGGGCAAGTGGAAAAAACAAAAATCTTGGATATGAGCCAAAAGCAAGACATGATTTTTCATCCAAATTCTAAAGATGAAATAGAAAATCAGCAAAACCGAAAAAAAATATATGGAATGATTATATATAAATAAAGTACAGGGCCACGACACTCGGCAGACTTCTATATATGGATTCTTGTTGTCCCTCGTCTTCTAACCCCAGAAAATTTGAGACAATTTGCTTTCTTTCCATACTGTTGTCTTTCGAAACATATTTGAATATAAGAGCAAAACCGACTTCTAACAACGATATCTACTAATCTTCAAACTTTTCGTTTTCTTTATTAAGGTTTCTGAATTGTTGTAATCTCCTGTTAAAATATATACAAATATTTTTGCAACCACTAGCCGCCTGGCACCAGCACTCGGTGCGTAACAGGCTTCTATCTATGGATTCTCATTGTCGCTTGTCTTCTAACCGTGGATAATTTCCTGTCTTTTCATACAAAGGTCTTTCAAAGATATTTGATTATTAAATCAAGCCGGATTTTTAACAACGATATCTACTAAGCTTCAAACTTATGACTTTCGTTTTTAAGGTTTTTGAATTGTTACAATCCCTTGTTAACACATATACAAATACTATTCCAATTACCATTTGTTAAATCAGATTTAAAAATAAATACACATGTTTCATGTGTATATCAAACTGAAAATATATACACACACACACACACATATATATATATATATATATATATATATATATATATATATATATATATATATATATATATATATATATATATATATATATATATATATATACCCAAAATGCCCAAAATTTGTGATTGAAAATACCCAAATTAAAAATAGTTTAAAAGATAAAATAGTTTAAAAGAATTTAAAAAGGAAAAATAAGAACAGACACACATGGCCATGATATAAGGCATAGGTAACTTTTATAAAGCCTCTCAGATCCTTTTCCAAAAATACGTGGCTATGAGTAATTTCTGAGACCACAATAACTAGGACGAGAAGAAGACATGTGTAAAGAAGAAAAACAAGAATAGTTCCAGCCAAATAGTACAGATATTTCAACCAAGACCTCGGCTCAGCCATCATCAGTGCAGAAATAGGAAAAAAGAACCTCCCACTAAAACAAATACTAAAACGTACCATAAAAGCAACCACAAAAATAAAAGATGGGACATTAAAGGGCAATTCAATCTACTAAATCTGAGCTTTCAATTTACTGCTTTTTTGTCAAGTTTGGCATTTTATTAGGTTACAAAATGTTGTCGTGTGACAGAGAAAAATCTGATTTAACAAGTTCATTATAAATGAGCTCAGCTCTTAGTAGAGAAAAATGATTTCTTCAATATCTCTACTAAGAGCTAATTTTTGTATATATATTTCTTTCGTCTGCCTCTCTGAAAACTTGCTTGAGACCTTACACAGGGTTAATAATGGAGGATTTTCTTGATGTGTCAATCAACACGACCATATCTGTTCCCAGTTTTTTTTTTCAATTAGCCTTAGTAGTTATTTTCTTCATTTTCATTTTTCTTGTTTAATTGTTTGTTTCAGTGCCAATATTCCTACTAATTAATTCGAGCAATTAATCTCCATAATAATGTCCAAGCCTGTGCACTCTACAATAGATCAGCAGATGCTTTAAGAAACGAAACATGAATTTCGTATAGCCAAGCAGAACATTAGCCCACTGAGTTACCATAGAGGTTCTGCTTGTGGACTTCAGCCTACACGTAATACTACCTTTCATAAAAAATTTCGCTGATTTTCTTCCGTCATTGGCAAATCACGGCCTAAGGCTGTCAATAAGAATTCTTAAACATTTTTACTCACTGACAAAATTAATAGCTGACAACATGTTCCTAACGATACTCCCAGTGGAAGCAGACGAATTAGTATGATGCATTGGGCTACTTTCCGCCAATTGCATCTTTCAACTGTAAATAATATGGATAGTCCAGGAGCTAGTTTTGAAAAATATCTGCATTTGCTTAACCTGTTGTAAGATAACATAAATTTACCGGAAGCAGACTTGGAGAAAGCTATCTTGAAAAATCAAGCCTACTACGTCATTGGCATTATAATAAAAACTATATGCGTTTTGAACAGTCTTGGAAAGAACTAGTAAAATTAAACTGAATATTTGAGAGAGAGAGAGAGAGAGAGAAAGATGGGTTTATTAATATAAATAACAAAACAAAACAAGCAAATGGCCCGAAGCAAAGCTTGTTTGGGCTTACAACCCCAATACAGATACAAATAAAAACAATACGAAAAAGAAGAAAAAAAAGAAAAGAAAAAGAAAATAAAAAAGAAAAGAAAAGAAAAGAAGAAGAAAAAAAATCAATTACCCTGCATTTCAATCGAAACGGAATTACACTTCAAAAGAGACAAAACAAAAAGAAACTAAAACCAACTTGACCAGTATCGCCAAAAACAAAACCAACATCTTGGCTCCACTTGAGGTCCACTCTAATTCCCACCAAAATTCAAGAAAATTATCCATGTATCTCAAAGTCGTAGGTAAACAATTCCATGCATGGGGTCCTAAATGCCGAATAGAAAATTGAGATCTACAGGTAATAGCAAGCGGACGACGAATTATATCGGACTGTCTCGTAGAATGTGTATGAATATCACTTCCTAATTCAAACATACTTTTAAAACATATTGGTAAACAATTTTGAAAATATTTATATATAAACAGGCTTTGATAAAAATATTTGATGCATAACGATATTAACTGTTGAAAGCTCATCAGTTCAAGATTTGATTTCATTGTAATTTTATTTTCAATGTTTTAATACCTGCAAAATAAAAATGTTTGTAATATAATGTATTTTCAGTAAAGCGTCAATGATGCAGAAGGCTTTATACTTCTACACTTAGGCAAGGGGAAGCAGCCTAACTCTTGTTTGTAGCGATTTTTATTCGTTTTAAGCTTGATTTGCATATTCAATTTAAGTTTTACTCGTTTTAGAATTTATTTATTCCTTTATATTAATATTGATTGTATATTTGTTTCGTATGATTGTTTATTTAATTTCTGTTCGTTATAGGTTTTATTTATTCTTTAATAATAAAAGTTTTTTCCATTTTAAGCTTGATTTGCATATTTAATTAAATTTTTTACTTGTTTTAAGATTTAATTATTCATTTATATGGTACATGTTCTATGTTGGTTTGCTAAGATTTTTTACTTAATTTCTGTTTGTTTTAGGTTTCATTTCTTCTTTAATAGTAATTTCTAGTCGCTTTGAGTTTGAATTATTACAGGTTTTTATTTTTACTGATCTCAAATTTAATATGACCTTAACTTTTCTTTGACAAACTTCTTTTTTGCAATTTTTTTTCTTAATTAATTTCTGCCCGTTTTTGATAGCCAAATTTTCAAGTTTTCCAAATTTCCCTATTTCAATTTTTTTTTTTACCACCAAAGTTTCATCAAAGTATCAAAACTAGTATCAAAGTAACAAAGGAAACTAAGTATCAAAGGAACAAAAAGTGACTTTCGTAACTTATACCCCTTGCCTGGAAACAAAGTCTGCCTCGTCAATCAGTAAATCAAAATATCAAAGTAAACAAGATATGAAAGTAACAATAAGCAAGTTTCATAACTTACAGTCTTTTCCCTGTGGGCTATTGGAGAGGGAAGTTTCAACTCCGGAGGCATAGTTATTTGGCCTTTGAACTAATTTAAACAAAATGGTTATCTCAAAGTTTGACTAGATCCCTTTGGAGAAAAGGGGTTGGGGGAAGGGGGGTAAGAGAAGATGACCTGTGATTACTTTTGACTCTAAAGAAACTAGAACTTTCGATTTCCAATCGAATAAGCCCCCTCTAAAGTTAATAAGACAACCGCTTCCACAAAACTTTATACGTTAACGACAGACATTTGCAATTTATAAACCTTGCCCCTTTTCAACCCCTGGGTTGTAATTATTTAAATTTCGGACTGTTCTGAAGAAAGGGTTATTAAAAATTCTAAATTGGAATGCATTTGGGAAAAAAGGCGCGAAAGGGGAGGGGGAGGCAGGTTACCCTCGGATGTCTTTGTGAAGAAAAGGGAGCGAAGGGGGGGGAGGTTAACCTCCGATCATGTTCGACTCTTAACAAGGGCAAAGGAAATTTCAATTTCCATCAAATGAGCCACCTCCAAAGTTTATAAGCCCATGCCTTCCATAAAACGTTATATATTATTAATGGGTATCCAGCATAATTCATAACTCTTTCCTTGAGGGCTTGGTTCAGTTGGTTCAAACGGGAAAGTTGGTTCAAACCCAGAACCATAGTTATTTGACATCTGAGATATTTTGAAAAATGACTATCTCAAAATTTCGATCCAACACACTTGGGGAAAAGCGAGCATAACGGGGTGGGGGGGTCTAGTTGTCCACTGGTCATTTTTACTCTTAAAAGGAAACTAGAACTTTTAATTTTCAGTCAAATAAGCTGCCTCCAAACTTCTATGCCCACCACTTCTATGACAACCTGATACGCCCTGAGGCATAACTTACAACCCTGTTCTGGGTTCTGGGCAGTGTGTCAACCCTGAAAGCATTGTTATATTATGTTTGTATTATTTTGGACAAAATAGTATTAACTTCTGAAGTTATTACAACCACCCCTTCCATAAAAAACTTATATGCCCAGGGGCATTATATATGCTACCAATGCTTGCATTGGGTCTGTGGGGTGTCACTCCTCGAGTTTTTGTAATCTGATCTTTGGACTGATTTGGTCTGATTTTGACAAAAATGGCTATCTCAAAGTTTTGATCAGGTGCATTTGGGGAAATGAGGGTGTAGGGGGGAGGGGTTCTGGTTTCCCTCTAATCACTTTTCACTCTTAAAAAGGGAACTAGAACGTCCGATTTCCTATCGAATAAGTCCCCCCATACCCAAAGTTTATAGGACCCCTCTTCCATATGAATTGCCTAAAAAAAAAAGTAACAATAAACATCAAAGCCTTGTGACCTTAACTATAGGCAACGCTTTAGATTCAAACACTTATTAAAGAATTGGACCAATAAAAGAGCAAAACTTACCTTTTTTAACAACAGGAGGCCCAGAATAGCTTGCTGGTTCTACCATCTTTGGGATTAATATAAATTTTCTAGAAGTTATTAAAAGGGTAATAGTATACTTAGTGATTGGAGATATTCAAAGCTACAAGACAAAGAAAGTAGAGCATTCCTCTTCTGTAAGACAGATTGTCAGCAAATGTTCCTAAAATGTATAAACGATATTAATAGAACAAAAAATAAGCAGTAAGTAGCAACAACTTTCATTAATAGGAAGTAAAAACTAAGCACAAGGGTAAGTTTTCTGATTGCCTGCACTGTAATATAAGCTACTCTTTTGGAGTTATAGTAGTAGCAGAAGAAGCAGAAGTAATCGTAGTAGTCTTAGCTTTAGTAGCAGCAGTAATAATAATAGTAGCAGTAGAAGCAGTAGTATTATGATGCAAATATTGTCTTTTGGTTAGTTCAATATCCCCCACAACAAGCATTGTAAGTTTTAATTTCACACCTGAAACTGTTGCTAAAGTATTGCTGATATGCCCTTTTGACAAACTGCATATGGATGGCAGGCAGCCATCCATACAACAGAAATTTTCACTGAATTGTCACCTTCATACCATTAGGTATGGTTGTAATAGTAGTCCCAGCAGTGGTATACCTACTCAACTTAATACAATTAGCCATTGCTATTATATTGTCAATTTGCTCTTTTGATAACCATTATATTCATATACTTCTTGAAACTTTAATTTTAATACTCTTAACCTTACAAGTAGATGTGACAGAAAAAGTAGTTGGAACAATAATGGTAGCAGCAGTAGCACTAGTAAATTTTGCAGCAGTAGTAGTATTAGTAGTAACGTGCACATATTGCTTTTTGGTCAATTGATCTTCCTCTTTAAGTATCCTCTAAGAGTTCCAACTTAATGCACAAATCAATTCTTAAGATAAACTATTTTGACAATCTAAATACACATAATGTATCTTGTTAGTTCAAATTTGCCATCAATATATTCTCAAGTTTTACCTTCATAGACTTAGCCTTAATTGTACTTATTATCACACTAGTTTTGGTGAAGTAGTTCTAATGTAAGTGCTATATCAGTGTAATAGTAGCAGTAGTAGAAGAAGTATTAATAGCAGTAATAGCGTGTGCATATTCCCCTTTGGTCAGTTGAACATTGCTTTAATGATGCCTAGAAATTTCACCTTGACAAAGCCATTTCAAAAATTTTGTTGATGTGCACTTTGGACACCCCTTTTGATGCCCTTTTCATCTTAATACTCTATGACTTACAACTTACTGTAATTGTGTAGTAGTTGGAGTAGTTTAGTAACAGTAGTAGTATTAGTAAAAGTAGCAGTAGTATTAGTGTTAGTAGTGACATGCATATATTATCTTTTTGTCAATTGATCTTCCTCTTTAAGTATTCTTCAAAAGTCTCAACTTAATACCAAAATCAATTCTTTTCATGGGCCCTTTTGACAATCTGCATGCACATAGTGTGTTTTAATTTAGTTGGAATTCCTCCTCAATATTCACCTTCATACATGTAGCCTTAAATGTACTAGTATCATAGTAGAAGTGGTAGTAGTAGGAACAATGGTAGCAGTAATAGTGTATTATTGTTAGTAGTAACAGTAATAGCAGCAGTAATAATAGCAGTAGTAGCAGGTGCATTTTGCCTTTTGGTCAATTGAACATCCCACTCATGATGCCCATAAAATTTCCTCTTTATATGATAAGCTGTTCAAAAAATATTGCCAATACACCTGTATTTGTAATCTGTATAAATCTTTCTATCAAATCAATTAAATCTTTTGATTTATTTCAACTTTCCCCTCAATGTTTCCTAAGATTTTTTTTTTCAATATCCTCTGCCTTAGTAGCACTTACTACAGAGGTAGCAGTTTTAGCAATAGAAATGGTAGTAGCAATAGTACTTGTGATAGTAGTAGATGCAGCAGTAGTTGTAGTAGTGGCATGCAAATATTGTCGTTTTTATCAATTGATCATCTCCCAAATCATTTCCTGAAAATTCCAAATTAATATACTCATTCATTCCTGGGTTACACCCTTTTGAAAACCGATATACACATAGTATGTTTTGATTCAGTTCATCACTCCCATCTACATTCCCTTAAAGACTCATCTTAGCATTCTTCATATATTGGGAAAGTAGAAGTCAGACATGCATACCTTTTCACAATAACATATACAATATGTAAACAATGAACAGATTGAAAAACTTAAAGCCCTTGTCCTGAGTCCCCAGGGGGGGGGGGACATCCCCAAACGCATAATTACTGAACCTTTCAACAATGCTGAAACAAACTGATGTCTTAAAACTTTGTGTGAAAATTTGTTTCGGAAATGACAGGTGTCGTAGCGGGAGGGGGGTGATTTCTCAAGCCCTGGGCATTAATTAAAGCCCTTGCTTCAAAGCTCTGGGGGCTGTGTCAACCCTGGAAGCATTGTTATATAGTTTTTAGACAATTTTGTCTAGAAAAATCATATAATAATGCCTCTGTGAGGACAATTTTGTTTAAAATAGTCTTAAAATCATATAACAATGCCTCCAGGGTTGACATAACCCCCCAAAGCCCTGGAGCAAGGGCTTTATACTGGTGCTACTACTACAGCTAATAAACCTAAGGGTATTAAGGCAAAAATTTTGGGCAATATTATAACTGTATTGAAATAAATTGAAACACACTATGCCTACATAGGTTGTCAAGAGGACACATCAGGACTGGTTGATAGTATCAAGTTAAAAATTTCATTATGTATTGAAGGGGATGTTTAAAAAGGTCCTATGCGCATACTACTACTAATGCTACTGCAACTATTACTACTACACAAGCTAGGGGCATTAAGGTGAAACTTTCAAGGAATATTTGGGTGGAAGCTGAATTAAATCAAAATTAACTATGATCATGTTGACTGTTGATGGGGTGACAAAGCAATATCACAATAACAGCTTAAATTATTAGATTAGACCTTTCAGGGTAAGTTGTGACAGATTTTGAACTAGCCAGAAGACACGGCTTTGATACTATTTCTATAGTTACTGCAACTAATGACACTAAGGGCATTAAGTTGAAACGTTTAGGAGGAGTTTCAATTATACAAAAAACTATATACATGCACGTGTTAAAAGGGCATATAAGCAATATCATAGACATCACTGCTTTATCATAGCTAGTAAAATCATTGACATTTGAAAGGAGCTAATTTAACTGGAAATTCAAAGTTCTAGTACCCTTTTTAAGAGTTAAAAGTGATTGGTGGTTAATCAGTCCCTTTCTTTAGTTCATAATTTTCCAAACACATCCAATGAAAATTTAGAAGAGCCATTTTGTTCAGCATACCTGAAATGTCTTGTAACTGTTTTTCTAGGGCTATTGTGCAGGTCAAACCCCCCACAGTTATGCTATTGCACATTATGTTTAAAAAATAAATGTTGTCTTAAGCTTAAATCTAAAAGCACTGTTTGTACACTGATTGCCAATTAGACATCTTGGCAATATCCCAAGAATGACTGAGGGTCTTATGTTCAAACTTTTGGGGCTACTTTTGCTCTTAAAACTTAACTAAATCAAAACAGTGTAAGTGTGTCCAAGCAGTCAAAAATCTTAGATAGATTTTTTTCACAAATGGTATTAAGTTTTAGCTTTTAGGTCAACTAGTAGAGGTATAAAACAAAATTAAACACTACTAAAATGTGTACAGATTTTTAAAAGGGTGTATGTTGTTAAATATTGTTGAAAAGATTTAAACTATTATTTCTTTTTCCCTGAAAAGACTCTGTCAATATAAAGCAACCAGCTATGATCTACTGATTTTCATTAGAAGTGTAATTTTTATATTTTTCGGTTTTATTTTCATACTCCTCTGTGTACATCTTTTGTATGTAAAGAGGGAATAAATAAATTATTCTTATTATTATTAGCTAAGAACTTTTCCTACAAAATAAGTTTTCAAAAAAAAAAAAAAAAATGAAGAGCTTCATTATAGTTAACTGTCTCATCTCTGTTATCACCTTTATGCACTAGGGTAATATATCCTAACTTTTGTTCTGCAGGTTAAATGTAAACTTTTGAAAAAGCTGAGTAAAAGGACAAGACAGTTCATCATGTGCTTCTTTTAGAAGTGGAGTGTATATACTGCCTGGTCAAAAAAATTTATTTGGGTTCAGGTCTTTAAGACAGGTTTTAAGGTCAACTCTACTGATAGTAATAGGTGGCATTACAGTTATGACGTCATACTTGGGGGGATCTGAGAGTGGATATTTTCAACAGGTGTGAAGATAGAGGCAAATTGATCAATAAGGGAATTTTCTGTTGCCTGGGGATTATCAATTTTATATCTATTATGTACCAGCCTCCTCTAATGGTCCTATATTTAACCCAAGGAAAGTCTAAAAGCAAAATTAAAACAACAAAATTCTTATTTTCAATATCCAGGATATATCCACTTATCATATTATTATGTTTATTTCCATTGTTACATACTTTCTAAAATAACTTAAAACAATATTTTGGTAAATTAGGCAGTCAACCGCACATGGAGATAAATTGATACTGAGAAGATAAGCCATTTAATATATGAGCTAGGAGGTAGATCATGACTGTATTGGTAGCCTATAATGAAGAAATATATTACTCGGGCTATATATGGGACCATAACATGGGTGTAGCGTTTTACCAATTATATGATTTATTTAAACCCAGGCATCTAGAACAAAAGTCATTATATAGCAACAGCAAGCAATTAATATCAAGTAAGCAAAGCAAAGCAAGCAGGCATATCATTATTTAACATGCATAATATTACATCCTCCTTCTTCCCTAGAAGAAGATTCTAATCACTTACTGGCAGTGGAGACCCAACTGTTAGTACTATTACTAACGTCTCCAAGAGAAGGCGCTAGGCTCGCTTCTCTTCACTTTGTACGGACACAAAACAAACTAGAGAACTCCTCATATAGCACTGACTTAACACACACTCGAGAGAAGGCGCTTGGCTCACTTCTCACCAGGTATTATATACACTATGTACAGACTTCAACTTCTCTTCTTTTGAGATTTTTGTTGGTAAGTTCACAAGTTCAGTTTGATTGGTGGCTTACTCTGCCTCCCGTACCTTGATTTAGTTACTGGTATAACCACTGGTACTCCCTCCTTGGGTGGGCTTGGGCTACTGGTAGTACGGAGCAGGGCTGTTCTGTCAAGTGAGGGAATGTCTGATGATGCGGTAAACGGTGTTTCGTCTGCACGAGTTAGGTTCGACGCTGGGGGGATCGCAGTAGGAGTAACTGCATCGCTTCCAGTGCATTCTACTGGACTACGTCTGTTCTGTACTGGTGTTGATGGCTGTGCATTTGATATGTGTTTCCGATTCCTCTGTAGAATTGTTCCAGCTTCAGTTTCGATATGGTACGATCTAGGGCGTGCTGCTGGTGCTATGATGCTGGCGGTGCTCCACTGGCCATCAGTTTGTTTCTGGAAGGTCACTGTGTCCCCCGAGTGGAGTGTAGGCCTAGACTTGGCTTGTTTGTCGAAGTATCGTTTCTGTCTTGACTGGGCCTCTTCCCGCTTCAGCAGGTACTTTTTAGTTGGAACCACCTGCTTCCGCAGGTGCTTTTCTGTGCAAGGTAAGGTGGAGCGTAATTGGCGGCTCATTAGCAGTTGTGCAGGGGCGGCGTAGTTGTCTACGGGTGTATTTCTGTATTCCAGTAGACCAAGATACGGGTCATCTCCGCCTTCACTTGCCTTGGTGAAGATGTCCTTGCAAGTGTGGACAGCCTTTTCTACCAGTCCATTGGACTGTGGGTAGATAGGGCTGGAGGTCTTGTGCCTTATGCCCCATTCTTTGATGAACTGTTCAAACTCTGCAGATGAGTATTGTGTTCCGTTGTCTGAGATGATGGTGTGGGGGATCCCATGTCGAGCAAAATGTGCTTTTAGTTTAATAATGACTTCTTTGGATGTCACGTTTTTCAACAGGTCGACTTCAAAGAAGCGGCTGTGGTAATCGACTGTTATAAGATATTTTGCTTCATTCCAATCAAATATGTCTGAGGCTACCTGCTGCCATGGTACTAATTGGATCTGGGAGTTCATGAGAGGCTCTTTCTGGTTGTTACGGCTATGTTTCTGGCAAGTGGGACAGTTTTTGATTAGCGTTTCGATATCACCATTCATCTTTGGCCAGTACACGAGCATCCTGGCGCGTTGCTTTGTCTTTTCCATACCAAGGTGGGAGACGTGAAGTTGCTTGAGGATTTGGGGTCGCATCTTCCTTGGGATAACGATCCTTTCACCTTTAAATATGATGCCATTCATGTATGACAGCTCGTGTTGAAGGTTCCAGTATGCAAGGAGATCCATGGCACATTGCTTTCTGGTGTTGGACCAACCACCTTGTATGGCTTCTCTGAGATGAATCAGGTGCTCATCTTCCTTGGTATGAAGTCGTATTTCCTCGAGCCTTGCATCGCTAACAGGAAGTACGCGTGCAATCTGGTGGACATACACCTCGATTTCTCTATGGAGCTTCTCGTCAATGTCAGGTAGGTGCAGCCTTGATAAAGTGTCTGCGACTGCGATTTCTGTCCCTGGTCTGTAACTGAACTCTAGGTCATAGGGTTGAATCTGAAGCATCATTCGTTGAGCTCTGGCAGGTGCTTTTTGAAGTGGATTTCGTAGGATGGTTTCAAGTGGGCGGTGGTCTGTGGTTACTTTTACATGCCTGCCATATATGAAATGATGGAAGTACTTGCAACCGAAGACTATTGCGTATAATTCCTTTTCAAGCTGTGAGTATTTCTGTTCAGCTTTGCTAAGGGAGCGTGATGCATATGCGACAACGTTGCCGTTTGACGAGATGTATGCTCCTAGACCGTGTGATGATGCGTCCACAGTAAGGTCGATGGACTTGCATGAATGGTCAAAGTATGCTAAGTTTGAGACTGTTGAGTGTTTGATGTTTTGGAGGGCTTCGTCATGCTCTTTGGCCCACTTGAACTCGGTGGCTTTACTGAGGTCACGCAGGGTTTTATTCTGTGTTGATAAGTTTGGGATGTATTTTGCAAGATAGTTTAACATACCCAACAGAGTTGCAAGTTCTTCTGAGTTTGATGGAGTAGGCATGTTGTTAATAGCTTCGAGTTTGTCAGGATCTGGCTGCATTCCTTGTTCACTAATCACATGTCCGAAATATGTCACACTTGTCACACAAAAGCTGCATTTCGCTTTGTTGAACTTGATACCTTTTGCTCTGGCTCTCTCAAGTACAGCTACTAATCGCTTATTGTGTTCCTCAAGGGTTGAACCAAAAACCAGAAGATCATCAATGATGACAGCAAACCCATCTAATCCCTCGAGAGCCTCTTCCATTCTTCTTTGGAATTCATCCTGGGCAGAGATGATGCCAAACGGCATCCGTTTAAAACGGTATCTGCCAAAGATGGTATTGAATGTTGTTAAGTCTGCAGATTCATCATCCAAGACTAGCGACCAATACCCCGACCTTGCATCCAGTTTGCTCAAGTATTTTACCCCATGGAGTCTGGATGTTACGTCTTCCAGGGAGGGAATAGGGTAGAATGGTCTTCTGATTGACTTGTTCAAGTCTACAGGGTCAATGCAAATTCTTAAACTGCCATCCTTTTTTTCTACGGCGACCATCGAATTCACCCAGTCAGTTGGTTTAGAGACTTTTTCAATTATTCCTTGTTCTTCCATCCGTTTAAGTTCTGCTTCTAACTTTCCTCGAAGTGATGAGGGAATTCTTCTTGCTGGGTATGCTGTAGGGACTGCATCGTCCTTCAGATACAGATGGCACCCTCCATCCAATTTTCCTATTCCTTGGAAGACATCATTGTAGCTACTGATTATGTCATCCGTTTTTGTCTTGTCGATTGCATGCATGTCCTTGCATGTGCTTTTCTCAACTTTACTGACATTCAGTACAAGTTTGACAATATTCAGGTCAATGCTTGACCGGAATCCGAGAATTGGCACTGAATCCGTTTCAACAATAAAGAATGGTAGGGTTTCAGCCTTGCTTGATTTGTGCTTGCAGCTCAGCTTGCATACACCTCTCACAGGAATTTTGGATCCACAGTAGCTTGTGAGTTTCTGAGAACTTTTTTTCAGTGATGGCGGATGTGGTAAGGCGTCAAAATACTTGGCAGGTAGAATGTTAGCTTGTGCCCCTGTATCGACCTTGAATTTGACAGGTAAGGAGTGGTTCACCTCCAGTGTAATAAGGGCTTCATCTCTGCTCTTATTGGTGTTGTTCTCTATGGCATATAAGAAGACATCCTCATCTTCGTCACTATTGTTGGCTGGGCTCTCCTTGTATTCAATCACTGCATTCATTGATTTGTTGCTTTTGCACACAAATGCAAAGGGATTTGGCTTTTTGCACTTTGTGCATGTTTTTCCCTTTGCAGGACAAGTGTGGCTAGGTGAGTATACTCCTCCACAGAAGTAGCATTCCTTTGTTTTTCTAGATGACACAGATGCATCTTCGTATTCTCTGACTGGATATTTGTACTTCTGGACAGCATCAATTTCTTTCTTGATTTGTTGTGGTTCTTGTACTTCAAATGTTCTTAGCTGTGCCTGGGTTGTTTGGTAAGACCGGCATTTATCAACAGCTAGTGCCAAAGTTAGGGTATCACCTTCCAGAAGAAGTCTTTCTCTAATTTTAGGGTCTCTGATGCCACTAACTATTTTGTCCCAAACCATTTCATCAGCGCTATCATAGTTGCAAGCCTTCACCAGGATTTTCAGTTCTGTGATGTATTTCTCTACACTTTCTCCTTCACACTGGTCACGTTTCTGGAATATATATCGAGCAAATACACTGTTGGTGACTGGTGCAGCATATTCGCGGAATTTCTGCAGGTAAGTTTCTACATTGTTTGTTTCTGCAGCAGTGAGTGGGAAGGTGTTGAATATCTGGCGCCCTTTTTCTCCTGCCCAGATGAGAAGGTAAGCACATTTGCTTTCTGCCGTCTTTCCAGACAGGGGTCCCAGAAACATCAGTTTGGCATGCTCTTCAAAGCGTTTCCATTCATCGCCGAGGGAAGCTGAATCCCAATCAATACTTGGTGGCTTTGCTTCCATCTTCTGACACCATGTAGCGTTTTACCAATTATATGATTTATTTAAACCCAGGCATCTAGAACAAAAGTCATTATATAGCAACAGCAAGCAATTAATATCAAGTAAGCAAAGCAAAGCAAGCAGGCATATCATTATTTAACATGCATAATATTACAATGGGGAAGTAGTGTATTTGCAAGTGAATTGATTGTGATATTTGGAAAGAGCAGACAAAAGAAAACAA
This sequence comes from Artemia franciscana, assembly GCF_032884065.1. Classification (NCBI taxonomy): domain Eukaryota; kingdom Metazoa; phylum Arthropoda; class Branchiopoda; order Anostraca; family Artemiidae; genus Artemia; species Artemia franciscana. The sequence goes on from NC_088868.1 coordinate 8,106,198, forward strand.
ATTAACATGTTCACCTTAGAAAGGCTAAAATACTTTATTATCCATCTAGTCTGATGTTTATGCTATGGCATAAGAGTTAGCCTACATCTCATCCATCTAGGATAGTTTAACATTAGGTATTTAGCATAGAATATAAAGTATTTAGAGCCATGTTTGATTTACTTTACAAGTTAATTAAAAAGTGGATGTGGCTGGGTTAACTTTGCATTTTTTTTTTTTTTTTTTGTCAAACAGATTCTTAGTTAACCAAAAAGTTGACTACAAAATGTTAAGAATTCTTTGTTCTTAGATATGTACAAAGAATTTCTTGCTGGAAATTTCAAAGTTACAGCTCATTCTTTGACATCAAAGAAAGAGATGCAATAATTTGGCTTGTATGCTAATGCCCCTGGGTTGAACATTCCATGGTAAAAGGCTTGCTGCTTGCAGAATATGGTAATTCATTTAAGGTCTCAAAGATACCCCCACCTCCCTTATGTGCAAATATCTGCCCTGAATTCAAATATACCCAAATTGGTACATATGGGGCTGGGGGTAAGGTTTGTTTCCAAGAACAAATGGGTAAATTTTTTGCAGTTCATATTATTGACTTACCAAAAAAGTGAACATACCACTCAAAGCCTTTTTTATGTTATTTATGAATATAAAAATTGCCTCTGTTGCAAATTCAAATTTAAGTGCTTTTTGAGCTCCTGAAAATGACCAAAATATGGGTAAAAAAAAGACTTAAATATTGGTCAAAACTTTGAAACATAGGTGTCAAAATTAGGGTTTCATCATAAATCCATTTTTTTAATTATATATAATTCAGAAGCACTGATTTTCCACAATTAAGTTGGATAAATAAATCTTATTTTGCTGTTTATGCTCTTTTTTCTTCCTTGATACAAAATTTTCAATTAAAGTATGCATTTTTGGTCAGTTTTGACAATATAATACTATATTTTCTCAGTGCCAAAATTATTTATAGCTAGGTTAGGCTGGGTTAGGTTAAATAGTGCTTAAATTTGAATTTGCAATAGAAGCAATTATATTCATAAAGAACATAAGAAAAGGCATTGAGTGGTATGTTCACTTGATTTGTAAGTCAATAATATGAACAGCAAAAAATCTACCAACAAATGAATGTTAAGGTAAATTCTAGTTTAGTAACAATTCAATATCTTTGAAAGGGATTATGTTAGGAAAATGAAACTTTTGGTGATGGGTCTATGGACTAAAGTATGTCTTAGGAAAGTATATTGAAGAACCTATCTTGGTAAAATTCTAGTTAATTGAGTTCTTGCTATCTCAGAAAGGGTTTAGGTTAGGAAAATGAAACTTTCAGGAATGAATCTACAGACTAAAGTATGTCCCAGGAAGGTATTTTGAAGCAACTACCTCTTCTCCTTCTCCTTCTAGAGGGCCCTGACCTTTGATGACCTTTAAAAATAAGTGTTTTATAAAAGTGAAACCATGCAAATTAGATCTTCTGCTTAATTGAAGTACAACAAAATTGTTTTCAGCTTCATGACTTTGCTCAATTCCATTTTATAAGGTTTTAAAGATATACAAATACACTTCCTAAATTTAGAAAAAAAATTGATATGGCTCAAAATTCTACTCAAATAACAGGAATCGCATTTTCAGAACTAAAGGCAGAGAAAAAGCAACTAGTAGGCTAACTGAAAATTAAGGTAAAATGTTGTTTTGTCAAAATTTCAATAGGTATAAGCTAGACCTGTCATGTAGGCATATTTCAGGGCCCTCTAAAGGGAGAAGGAGTGGAGGTACTTTAAAATACCTTCCCAGGACATACTATCTCTACTCCTTCACTCTCTAGAGGCTAGTGACCTTTGATGACCCTTAAAAATTTTGTGTTATGAAAGTGAAACCTTGCAAAACAAATCTTTTGCTTAAATGAAGTACAAGAAAACTGTTTCTAGCTTCACCACTTTCCGTAATCCTTATTTATGAGGTTTCATAGATGTGCAAATACATATCCTAAATTTAGAAAGAACCCCTAGATATGGCTTAAAATTCTAATCAAATAGGCTATCAGGAATTGTATTTTTAGAATTAAAATGAGAGAAAACAAAACTGATAACTGAAAATTAAGATAAAATGTTGTTTTGTGAAAGTTTTAACCTGCTAAGTAGGCAACTTCTAAGATTTAGGAATCAGAAGAGAATTAACACAGAAAGCTTGAAAATTCCTTCCCAAAATATGTTTTTAACCCTACTAAACTTTGACCAACTTTTTTTGACATTACTGAAAGTTTTGTTGTACTAAACTAGCCCCTTTCCAAGATATCAATAAGTAGCTAAACTAGAACTTTACCAAATATTAAATTTGGATTCAGGATGCAATTCTGATAAAGAGGTAAGTTTATTTCTTAGCAAGGCTACATGAAGTCTAATAATATAAACCATACCATGAAAATGCAGCTGTTGATTCAAATTGCTCTCTCAGAGGCTGTATGCTACTTTTAATGTTAGAGTTTACTTTTCTTCTAGTAAAAGAATACAAGAGGTCAAACTTTCACAAAATGCTTGATTTCTTGTTTGGTCCCAATGATTTTAGCCTAATTTATTATTATCACTGTAAGAGGGGTCACCTCCCTGAGCCTGATGGTCTGTTTTTAGTTTCTTCTTACTAATGCTAGAACAATTTCAAATATTTTGCCAAAATTTCCAATGCATTTGCAAAATCCTGGTGACGACTTTACTTTCTAACAAATAAAGCGCTAAAAGCCAAAAAAGTAGACTTGCTTGTTATCTCAATTTTCTTCAATTCTAGTTGAATATTTGTTTATATTCTAAAGAATACAAGAAATCTCTTAAAAATATCCCTTGGGCACCTTGCCATATTGATAATTGAAAATTTTCTGAAGACCTATACGGTAACTTCCCATCAAAACATAAATATTCAACAGTAGCGAAATTTTCATTCAGAAATGGAACACCTCGCACACGCGGGAGGAGAAGTATTCCTTTGCGTACCAGCAGTAGCTTAGCTTGCTTAAACACAGCCTAAATAGCAAAGCAGGTGGAGTCGTGAAGAAATTTGTGCGACTGATGTGTCCAAAAAATCTTTAATGGAGAATATGGAAATTTAAGATGCTGTTTATTATTGATGCTACGCTTCCCATTAAGACTAGCAGAGCTTAGGAAGAATATCACGTCATAGGAGAAAACACTCATTAGAGTAGCCTAATTTAAATGAACCCTTGAGCAGACTCACCAAATACGAAACAGAGGCCATGCTGTAGCGTTGCCTGTAGTAAAGCCTAAAAGACTTCAATGTTTTATAATTTATTTTTTCCACAGTCACTTTTTATGTCAAGAGTGATCGTATGAACTTCGACTAGCCTAGTGTATTGAAAATCAGAAGTCCTAGTGCCCTTTTAAGAGTCAAAAAAGGTTTTCAAAAGGTTTTAGTCACTTTGTTTGGCCTCTGTTAGATTTTACTAATGTTGCAAACCGTCAAAAAGTATTTAATTGGAGTTCGGTTTATCAAGGGAATCTGAGGCGAAAATGTTCATTTCGTAATAAGAAAATGAGGAAACTTACAATCCTAACTTCTTCAGGCTGTCGGAATGATATTTCAGGACTTGGCTCTCCCAACGGGGCTGACAAGCAAAATATTTACTTCTTTTTACTGTCAAAAATTTGTTTTCGAGTCTTACTATGGCACTGAGGCGATGAAATTGATATCATTACTTTTTTTTGGTTGTCTGTTTTGGTTTTTTGGGCTTACTTTTTTTACAAAGCAGATTGGTTTCTACAGTAATTTTTGTTTTTGAGGGGATTTTTATAATAGAAAGTCAATGTATGGGAAGTGCAAAAATTTTGAATTCAAGTTTTGGATTTTGGCCAGGAAGTGGTAAGCCCCTTTACTGTCTATTTTGATCTAATTAAAGCTCTGCATTATGTGACATATCACCTCCTCTGTTCATCCTAAAACATTAAATAAAGGCCAAATTCTTTGAAACTTCAAAAAAAGTTCGTATAAGTATATCCTTTAAACTTTGCATATGAGTCGAAATACTCCTTCCAAGGTCAGAGTAATCATTTAAAAAATTAATTTTCGAAAAATTGTTTATAAAAGAAGGCAAATAATTATGTATTTAATTTTTTATCCAGCTGGTACAGACGGGTCTCTAAATTCTCAGTTTGAATCAGTGGAATGGCATCGATTTTTTTTTCAAGCACTTACTAATAAAATGTTGATAAAAAGTAGAAACTCAAAAAACTTCAGTTAACAACGAAAACGCAATACAACTACAATATTACTTCAGAATTTCACCTTCTCAATACCAACCAGTAACAAAATATAGTTATATTTTTGTATAGGGGTTGCATGTATTTGTCCATAAAATTGTCTAAACTGTTATATATACCGCTGAAGATTTTTATTCTTATTTTGATATATGTCATCTAATCATATTTCCATGGTTAGTTGTTTATAGATTAAAAATTTTTACAGGACAATTCTCTTACTTAATGCTAAATCTGAGTCAAATTTCAAATTTTTATTTTTGTGCTCAACACACGTATCAAAATATAAATGTTTTAACTGAATATCTGAAAATCTCAAGATAAAAAAAATTAATTAGAAATCTACCACAGCTTGAAACCTTGAGAATTTACATAAGCAATCTATACCTATCAAATACAAAAATAACAAACACATAATTATTTGTTTTTTAAGGAATATTTCGACACATATACTTAGTTTGAAGTAAATACCTACATGCATCTTTATTAGAGTTCATAATTTTCTGACGATTCTGATTTTTATTCGAGTGTTTTAGGATGAATAGAAGAGGAAATACTAATGAAGAGCTCTAAACTGACAGGACTCTAGACTGACAGGAATAGCCATTAAAAACATTCACCGAAATATTGAGGTAGACATCGACCGTGTAATAAACAGTTGTTGTGGGAGTGGAAATAGAGAAATAGACTTTTTCTTATAAAAATGTGAATTCTGTAATTTAAGCGAATTATATTGAACTTTAAAACGAGGAAAGATACACGTCGTTATGAAAAGTATAATTTTGATTAGCGAATTTTTGAGATTTAAAACCCTCGTTTTAAATGTCTTCTCTGCATTTCTATCTCTTCGCTCTGTTTTTCTTGCTACAATCCTAAGAAAAAAACTAGTATTTAATGTTTAATATATCTTTTATGAAGATACAAGTTGTATCTTTATCCTCATTTCCTACTCTTCGTTACTATCATAGTTACTAAGCGATGCCACATCGCTTAGCAACTTACACTAATTACGCGACATGCTGAATGGTTTGACTTATACAAATTGTTACAGAGAGTGCACGACCCCAAAAGATGGTTCAAAACTAATTTTATTTTTTTGGTAATAAAAAACTTAACTCACTCGCTATAGCGGTTGGAAGTGCAAAGGCAAAAAATTATGCAGAAAATACTAAGTATCTTTTTTTTATAGACGGTGAACAGCTTTTTACTCTTTTTTTTATGGCGGGATGATTTTTATAACTTACCTTTTTTCGTATCAATATTTTTATACCATTTTAATTTTACAAGCTAAAAAACATTTTTTGTTAAATTGTATTTTTATCACTCGCGACCCCATAATTTTGCTACGCGACCCCAAATGGGGTCGCGACCCATAGTTTAAGAAGCCCTGATCCAAACCATACTGCTTTATTTAACTAGGCTAGCTTAACTTCGCATGACAAAGTATTGTCCAGCACTACAGAGAAGCTGTTGAAATCTATAAATACCAACATTTAGGTCTAGCTTTGAACACAGATTCAGGTGATTTAAGAATAAATAAATCTTATTTCATTTTTCGAAAAGAGAAGCTGATACTTCAGTGATCCATGAAATAAGTGTTGAACCACTTCCCCAATAACATAATCAAATACATCATCAACCCCTTAGGTCTCACAGAATATCCGCAAGAAATGAAATGGTTAAAATCAGAAATCATGTGACCTAGTTCTCCAATTTATTCAATTGCTACTTCGTTTGTTTGAGTGAATGGAATTTTTTTTTCTTTTAATTCTTAGTTGTTCGTTAGTATCCGTCGTTGGCAGTTCAATATTGTTTGGATTTTATTTAATTCGCGTATATTATTGAATAACTCACTTTATCGTTTGTTAGGTATTTGATTTAATTCTTTAAATTTTTGGTTTTTTATTGAATTTTATTTTATTTTTTGGCCGTTTTTTTTATTGGTTTAGGTGTACTTTCCGCACTTATTTTTTTGTTTTTCTTTGATCTTATTATTTTGTTTGCACTGAAGAAGAGAGGCGGTTGTTCTCTCGAAATATTCACTTTCTGTGTTTTCTTCTTTATTTTCATTTGGCCTTTAAAAACCACATTTTTGATCGTTTTCTTTCGTTATGAAATAAAAGACCAAGGAGAGTTGTGTCAGTGATAGTAAGAAAAAGGTTTATTTCACAATAGAATTATTAACTTGATTTCCATTTCATAAAATTTTTATCCAGTTCCTTGGGTACTTTCATCAAAGTAACTCTAACAGTAACACTAACCCCAATGATCTGTTGCGACAATTCTAGTTTTAAATCAGTGGTGTTTTTTTTGTGTTCTTAGTTTATTTTAGTTTTTTAATCTTTGTTTCTTTTAGGCTGATGACTACTCGTTTTTATATACACCAAATATCCGCTTCGTTTTGGTTTTTTCGCTACTTGCCGTAAGTCTCGTTTTGTCTGTTTTCTTCATTGAGTTTTTTCTCTTTGTTTCTTTATCATGGCTGGCCATTTCGGCTTTAGATCTTTAATTTACCTGTTCTATGTTTTCTTTTTTCTATGACTGTTTATTTAATTTCTGTTCGTTTTGGGTTTCATTTATTCTTTAATAGTAATTTCTAGTCGTTTTGAGTTATTGCAGGTTTTTATTTCTTCTGATCTTAAGTTTAATATGGTATTTACTTTTCTTTAGAAAACTTCTATTTCGGATTTTTTTTTTAATTAATCACAAAAAAAGATAATAAAAACATAAATGGAGTTTATATTACCTATGAAAATACTGGATGCAAGAAAAATGGATTTCTTTTATATATCGGTTTTATTGCATCTATTATTTTCGTCGGCCTCATAAAATACAATTTATTTATACTTAAATAAAACATAAAATATACTCATAAATACTTTATTTAAGTTTGACTTGCATCAAAAGAGTAAAATTTTAGCTTTACTCGTTTCATCTATATTAGTACGTGTAATATTTACGTTTGACGTGATTATTGTTTTTAATTTCTTCAACTATTGGGTTCCAATTATTATTTGAAAGTACATTCTGGGTCTTCTAAGTTTGTTACTATTATAGTACTTTGTTTCTGCTAGTCTTAAGTTTTAATTTGGCCCTTTACTTTTCTTTGGAACATTTCTTTTTCGGAAAGCCTTTTAAAATTTATTTCTATTCGTTTTTTATTGCCAAAGTCTTATTATTGTTTAATAATGTAGAATATTTTTCCTGTGTTTCAGGTTTTTGGCTTATAAATTATAATATTGGATTCTAATTCAAATTCTTAAGTTACAAAAGACTGATTTAAGCATTGCATTTGACTGTATTCAGTATAGTTGTCATACAAATTTTGTTCAATTTGAGATCAAAATTTAAAACGGCTCTTGAACTGAGATTTTGATTCAACAGTAATTTAGAGATAATAAGCTCGGAAGAATCCCCCCGGGAGAATAGTCAAGAAACAAGATACAGATTAAAATAAAAAAAGAGAATAAATGTATATGAGAGTTATCACTCAGTTCTTTTCATTTCTGACATTTTAACTTTTCTATTGGGGATTGTGAAGTGAGCATTTGATAGGTGTTTTAAAGAAAAGATGTTATTCTGACAACCTGGATGCAAAAGACATCTTTTGATATAGTTGAATAACTCCCCCTCATCATTCCCAGAAAGTTTTGACTAAATACTATCAGCAGTTCCTGAGATACTACAGATACGCTGTTTTATTTTTGTCTCTCCCCTGTTTTTTCATGGCCATAGAGCCTTACGGGGGAGTCTATGTTGATGTGTTTTTTTACAATTTTACTGGTTGAATAAATTGATTGATTGATTATGAGAGTTAGGATACACACGGTGTCTTTTGATTTAGCCCAACATCTCCGTTAATATTCTTTGAAAGTTCCAACTTAATAACCTTAACTGTTCCAAAGATATTGCAGACAGCCATTTTGAAAACCTGAGTGGACGTCTTTGATTTAATTTAGCATTCCGATCCATATTTCCTGAAAGTTTCATCATCCTAACTGTTACTGAAGAATTGCAGATACGTCTTTTTGATAACCTGCCTGGACGTATCTTTTGACTTATTTCACCATTCCAATCAATATTTCCTAAAAGTTTCATCTTATCAATCTTAACATTTCCTGAGAAATTGCAGATACGTCCTTTGAACAACCGGGACACCCACAGCGTCTGTAAGATCAATATCTCTCTCAGCATTATATTTAAGATTCGATTCAATGCCCTTAACTGTTTTTGGTATATTGAGGACATACCTTTTTCACAACCTAGATACATACAGTATTTTTATTTAGTTCAACTTCCATCATAACAGCCCAACTTTTAGTGTTTTTCAACTTAATACCGATGACCATTCAAGAGATAGACAATCACTTTTTGACAAACTGGATGCACCTAGTGCCTTTTGACTTAGAGCAGCACCCCTCTCAGTGTTCTCTGAAATTTTCAACTTACTAACTTTAGCAGTTTCTTGGGTATTACAGACATGCCCTTTTGAGCACCTGGAGTCTTTTGATTAAGTTCAACATCCCCTGAAAGTTTTAACTTTATAATCTTGTTCATTTTTGACATATTGCTGATAAGCCATTTGACAACCTGAATGCACTTAAACCCTTTTGACTTAGTTTATACCATTAGTAACGGTCACATTCAGAAACGTAATCACAGTAGTAATAGTCAGAGCCATAAGTAGTTGGAGTTGCAATTGCAAATAGCACCTTTATTAGCGGTCGCATTCACAAGTAGTCGCAATTGCAGTCACAGTAACAGTCGCGATTAGTCATAGTCGCAGGAGCAAAATATGCCTTTTTAAAACCTGGATACATATAGTGTGTTTTAGTTTAGTCTAGTATCCCCCTAGCAGTCACTTAAAACTTCAACTGGATACCTGTAAACGTTCCTGAGATGCATAGAAACCCGCCCTTTTGCTAACTTGGATGCACACAGTGTCTTCTGATATACTGGAACACCCCCTCAACATTCTCTAGAAGTTTCAGCTTAATATTCTTAGCAGTTCCTAAAATATTACAAACAAATCCTTTTGAACAACTAGATGCATATAGAGTCTTTTGATTTAGTTCAAGACCCCCCTGAACATTCCTTGAAATTCTTAACTTAAGACCCTTTGGCATTCCCGAGATATTGCATATACACCCTGAATTCCTGAATGTACTTAAAATCTTTTGATTAAGTTCAACAGTAGTAGAAGTAGTAGCAGTTACTGTCACAGTCCCATTCAGAATAGTAGTAGTAGTCCGAGTCGCAAATAGTCGCAGCAGAAAGTGGTCTCCATCTTAGTCACAAGTAGTTGTAATCTTAAGTGGCCAGAGTCACAAGTTGTCGCAAGGAGTCAGAGTTGCAGTCCCAGGTAGTCACATTTGCAAGTAGTCGTAGTCAGTCGAAGTTACAAGTAGTTGCAGTCACAGTCACAGGTAAATACTTTTTCAGACGAAACTGCATTTCTATCCGCAATTAGAATAAAACTTTATAATACTGAGCAAAATCTCTTCAGAGAGGCAAAGGTTTTTCATTGTTTCAAAACTTTTTAACCCATTATTAACAGATTTTCGTGTCAGTTTCACAGTTACAAGTAGTCGCAGTTGCAGACAAAAGAAGTCAATGTCACAATGAAAGTCGCAAGTAGTCCTAGTCGTAATCACAGCAGTAGCCTTCAAAAATTTCTGCTAAATACCTTTTTCCGTTTCTTTTTTTTCCGTTTCTTTTTTTTCCGTTTCAAATTTTTCCTTTTTCCGTTTCTTTCATACTACAGATACATCCTATTGATGTTTCGAATGTACAGAGTGTCTTTTGATTTGGATCAGCATTTATCTCAAAATTCTCTTAAATTGCACTTTAATATCCTCAGCCTTTTTAGAGCCACCGAGAGCTCCCTAATAAATCCTTTATATAAGTGATCGGCGATTCGCATAAATTTCAGTCCTTGTCCTGGGGGCCATGTGGGATCACATCATCCCAAAAGCATATATATTGGACTTTTAAACGATTCCAAGAGCAAAATATCTATCTAAAAATCCTAATCAGTGCAGAGGGACGGGGGTCTCCTTAAAAGGGCGAGAGGTTTGGGGTCAGTTACACTCTAATCACTTTTCAATATTCCCTGAAAGTTTCAATTTAATGCACTAAGCCCTTCTTGTGAAATTGTAAATACACCCTTTCGCAGACACCTTGGAGGACATCCCCTGACATTTCTTGAAAATTTAACCTTAATACCATAAGCCTTTTCCGAGACCCAGGTTCACATATGCCCCCCTTCCTAAAACCCAACCCTATATAAAAGAAATATGCAACTTGCATAGCTTATAATCCTTGCCCGAGAGGATGTGGGGGCTCATGCTATCCAAGTTGGCATAGCGATTGGACCTTTGATTATTATTTTTAGACATAATGGCTAAGTAAAATTTTAATCAGATGCGCTTGGGGGTAGGGCAGCTAAAAAGAGCATGGAGAAGAAGCTGATTGCCCTTCGAACACTTTTGTCTCTTTAAAAGCACGCTAGAACTTTCGAGTTCCAATCAAATGAACCCCTTCCGAAGTTTCTGCAACCACTTCTTTTATATATAGTGGATGTGGGAAAAAATTACAAAATTATTGGTCCGTAATTTGTCCGTAATTTGACAACCAGTATGCACTTAGCTTGTTTTGATTTTTCTCAGCATTCCCTTGACATTTCCTGAAAAATTCATGTAAATACCCTAAGCCTTTTTGGAGACACAGGTTCAAATATGCTCTCCTTCCCTAAAAACCAATTGTATACGTAAGCAATGTACAACTTGCATAGATCACCGCTTTTGTACCAGGGCTGTGGGGGTTCATGTCATCCCGAAAGGCAGTTATTTCATCTTTGAATATTTTGGACAGAATGGCTACCTCAAATTTTAATTGGATGGGCTTGGGTAAGGCACCTAAAAAGGTATGGAAGGGAAGCTGCTTGCCCTATGATCACGTTTTTCTCTTGAAAAAGGCACTAGAAGTCTTAAGTTTCAAAAAAAAAAACTTGCAAACGCCTTATTGCACTTGATCATCGTTAAACGTTCTCCCTTTAGTTGTCCCACCCCAATAGCTATCTGTCTTTCGTAATCTGGTGTGAAATTTTTTTTATATAGACACAAATTATAAGTAAAAAAAAGTTTTATTTATGAGTGCACTTGGTTTCATATCAAAACGGTCTTTCCTCACTGCAAAACATGCTTCATCCTAATGATTCAAGCATTTAAAATAGATTCCTTCACATGATTATAACGAATGGCAGATCTGGGAGGATGCTACACCCTAAGCCCTCCCGAATTCATGGTGACTTATACTTACATTTATATAAACTTGTAAAAAAAAAGCAAAATTAAACCTCACAACAGATTCTAGCCTACAAATGTGACAGCAACATTAAAATTCTAGCATAAACATTTATCAAGCACAAGAGCAGGTCATTCATATCCTGTCTTGCAAAAAGATCTTACTAAGAACGAAGCTCAATTTCTTAATGTCATAGAATATTTGAATTCAGCCCCTAAATACAGGATAGTCAATCTGAACCGAAAGCAAATAGGACCCATCATCAGATTGAGTCAAAATTACCCTCTGGTTGATATAAAAGGGTGTTTTCCTCAGACTGGGTTAGTTCGTCGATTCGTTGATTTGAACTTGTATATTTTTCCGCATATGAGTTTTCATATGACGGGCCAAATACGTTCTTCGAGCAAAGCTCTTTTTACAGAACTCACATTCATGCGGTTTTTCTTCGGTATGAGTTATACTATGATCAGTCAAAGTCTGTCGACGACGGAATCCCTTTTTGCACACTTGACACACATAAGCCCGTTCCCCAGTGTGAGTTTTCATATGAGCATTCAAATAACTCTTTCGAACAAAACTCTTCTTGCATAATGGACACTTGTACGACTTTTCTACGTTATGGATTACACTGTGAGTAGTCAAGAGCCGCTTTTGAGTGAAACTCATCTTGCACAATCGGCATTTGAACGCTTTATCGCCAGTGTGAATTTCCATATGTCTAGCCAAATTCTGTCTGTTAGTAAAACTCCACTCACAAACCTCACATACATAGGGCTTCTCTCCAGTATGTGTTCTAATATGCTCAATTAGTCGAGAGTTATGAGAAAACATTTTTTTGCAGATAATACACTCGTGTTTTTTCGTTGTCACGGCTTGCAGCACTCCCTCCTCGTTACTTGTCATGTCTTCCATAGATTTACAAAGTGGGTCCAGGTCTTCCTTAACGGTTGTGTTGGCATAGTCAGTTATAAGAGACATTTCGAATTCTAGTAGTAAATCAGCATTACCCAACAGCGGGTCCATCTTCATACCTAAAACAAGGGGAATTAGTCTCTTGAGTCTCATCAATCGTCAACAATGAGAATTATAACTGTTCCTCTTTTTTTTATTAGTTTCCCATAGTTCTATTAGCAAAGTAACCATGTAGGTGATAAATCTCTTTAGTACATGAATAAAGTAGATATAAGGTTGTGTTTTTTGGCTTTCTTAGTTGAAAACCCAAATAGACGAAAATGCTGCAGTTTACATTATCGAGTATTTACTATTTTACAGTCCTGGCAACACCCAGTTGACAGGAATTCTAGCTCCCTTTTGTTTTCCCATTTATGAGCACAAGTACAAACAAATTTTTCCATTCAAGCAAAAAAAAGAGAAAAAAATCCAAATTTTTGAATTTTTTTAAATATTTTAACTATAGATTTTATAGATTAACTTTGCATTTTGTTTTTTCTATTTTAATTGCCTCTACTATATTTCTTTGGCAAGAGTGGTTGGCATGCTATACTTGAAATCCTTTGTCTGTGAGGACGAGGGTTCGAGTCCTGGTGTCGTTGGTTATTTGGTTCGGAACGGGTGCAAGTGGCGTGACTCTGTAAGTTATGTCAGAGCATACCCAGCTCTAAATATTTACATGGAGAAATCTGGAGGAGGTGAACAGCAAGGGTGTGCGGATGCACAGGATGGCTGCCCCCCACCCCATTGCACTACCTGGCTGAACATCCATAAAACAGAGATCACCGCCACCGGTAAGGACTGTAAAGTAAAAAGTCATATTCTTTTCCTATATTTCGCCCCGAAGAAGCCTGGTTTTACACAGGCGAAATATCCGTCGTTTTTTTCCTTCTACTAGCCCTAGACCTGTGTTTCTTTTTTCTTGAAATTTCTCTCTTTGTCTTGTCATGGCTGCCAATTTGGCTTTGGATTTTCCAACCGTAAGCTTGTCGTAAAATCATATTTTTCATTGCTAGCATAAGTCCTAATTAGTCAGTTTTGCAAATACAACTATCGAACAATATCAACATGAATACACTTCTCCTTATAAACATAATATAGCAATAACCCATAGAAAATCCGTAAAATAGTTAATAATCAGATGAATTTATGTAAAAGTGAACAAAATATAAATTTTAGCAAAATTTTTGTCTTTAAGTATATTGCAGGAAAATGATCTAGCTTAGGTGCTGATCTCCGTTTCTTGGCCCTTCAGCCAGGAAGTGCAATGGGGGGATGGGGGCCAACCATAGGTAAAAAGGAATGCTAAAATAGATTTAAAGAAAATCATAGAAGAGTGAGGCTCTGAATATACTGGAGCACAAGGTGACTCGGTACTAATGTGTCTTGTCCTTCTTGCTACTAAATAAGCATTCAGTTGCGAAGAGATAAGTTTAATAATTTTAATCAATAGACATTTATTATCCTAAGGATTCAAATTCAAAGTAAGGAGATTCATCATTGCTGTTTAACATGGAGGGGGGCATGGTAAAACTAATTCACCTAGAGGTCATAGTTTTCTGCCATTGCTACGCAGAATCCCTTTTTTAGTTCTTTTTCAGAGAAATAATATGATTTGATTCTCCCTCTCCCAGTCAAGGTAGAAGGCTGATTTATTACACATTTTTAAGTAATGGAAACCTAAACGGATATGTAGTTTGTTTTATTCCATAGGTGGTCCAACACTCTTTGGCGGGAGGGAGGGGGAACTTCCTCCAGAGGTTGTTAAGTAAAAGTTTGAAAATACAAAATGATACCAATTTGGCCGCAGTTTTTTAAGGCGGGAGGTCATTTGACTCAACATTGAGAGAAATTATCCCATGCTGTATGAGGTATGGTTTTACTGAATAGCTGAAAACTTTCCAGTATATTCGACTACTTGCTTTATTAGTACTTTTAGTACAAATGGATCATTCCTAAAAATTGAGAAACTACTTCCTTAAAAAATACTGCTGGAAAGAGGTTTTACCTTTAAATGAGATATTAAAGACCCAAGGTTGTTTGTAATAATGGCTCTGGACTCAATAATGTTATAGCTATATTCCATCCGTTTTAGATATATCTGCTATATATCTGTTGGTTTATACTCTGCTCTAGCTATATTTATACTCTGGGCTCAATTATCGAATTATCGCTAATTATCGATATCGATAATTAATTATCGAATTATCGATAATTATCAATTATCGCTTATCGAAAGCGCAGCACTGGTTTCTAAGTGTTACATGTGCTGCTTGTACATTCTATATCATGAAAAGAGAAATCACCAATGCAACAGCACAAAGAAAAAAAAAAAAAAAAGAGACAGAAGGAGAAAAGGAAGACTGTTTTCCTAAATTAGTGAGTAATATAGACCAGCACTTGAATGAGGCCTTAACCCTACTCATCCATACAATCACATAGGTCAAACAGCATAGCCATACACAATCAACCATAAAGAATAATCCATGGACAGGCAGTCATGTCGTCAATAAGTATAAGTCGTCATTTACCAAACAATCGAAAAAATAATATAGACAAATAATTTATATAAACAAATTTTACTGTATAAAATATCGTAAGCGAAATTCCTATTTCAAGTTATTTAAATAAGTAATTGAAATTTAGTTGTTCAATTAGCGATGCGATATTCTAAATATAACATCAGATAAGAAGCAATACTGGAAAAGGTGCTTTAATTAAAGGTGCTTTAATTTTTTATATATACATTTTAAATGTTATCACTTTTTTGACTTTAATAAATAAAAACTTCTTGAAAGTTTAAGGATTAAATGTCTGTATATGTATACTAAACTGACAATCCACGGTCTTTTGTTTTTTCGTTTTTCATTGAAGTGCAAATTCTTTACGAGTCTTGAGAAGGCATGGGGGTAGTCAGGACTACTCTTGTTAATTCTTGCTCGTTTTGAGTTTGAATCGGTTATTTATTGTAATTTCTATTCGTTTTGGGTTTCATTTACTTATTGATGGTAATTTGTGGTAGTTTTACACTTGGGAGATCATTTGACTTTATATCTTTTTATTTTTGGTTTAATGAAGCATTGAAGCTCTTTACTATTCTTTGACAAACTAATGTATAATTTAAAATGTATAGCAAAATATATTTCAAATGTTTTCGCTTTTTCGACCTTAATAAACAAAAATTCTTGAAACTTTAAGGAATAAATATCCATATATGTATAGTAAACTGACAATCCACTGTCATTTTTTTTCACTCAAGTGCAAATTATATTCTGGTCTTGAGAAGGCATGGGGGGTTGTCTGCACTACTCATGTTAATTTTTGCTCATCTTGAGTTTGACTCGGTTATTTATTGTAAATTCTGTTCGTTTGGATTTAATTTATTTATTGATGGTGATATGTGGTAGTTTTACGCTTGGAAGATTATTTGACTTTATTTCTGCTCATTTTTGGTTTAATGGAGCTCTTTACTATCCTTTTTACTATTAACAAATAGTCAACAAAGACTATTAAGAAAGCAAACAGTACAACCAATAAAAGGCTGTAATGGAGGCCACAGAAGAAATTAAACATATAGTAATGTCGTTTTTTTGTTGTTGTATAAATACTTTAATAGAGCCGTCCTGGCCGAGTGGGTTGGTGCGCTGGATTCGAGATCCCTTGTCTGAGAGGACGCGGGTTCGAATGCCGGTGTACCCAATTCTTCGGTTTGGGACGGGAGTCAGTGGCGTAACTCTGTAAGCTTAGCCAGAGTCGACCCAGCTCTAAATGGGTACCTGGAGAAATCTGGGAAGAAAACAGGAAGGGTGTGCGAAAGCACAGGATGGCTGGCCCCCAACCCCCCATTTCACTTCCTGGCTGAAGGGCCAAGAAACGGAGATCAGCACCGCCGGTAAGGACTGTAAAGTCTAATGCCGTATTCTTTACCTTTTTTTTTACTATCCTTTAAAAAACTTGAATTGTTGAAAGTTTTTAAATCAAATTTCTGTTCTTTTTTTATTGACACAATCTTTTTCGTTGAAACAATTTTTCAAGATTTTTGTATAAGAATCCATTGTAGCTTGTTCTTTGTATGTCGGAGAAACTTTTTCATCAATGTTTAATCCTGACACATAAAGTATTGTTTAATTTAATACCTCTTCACGTTGACCTGAAAAATAAAACAATATTATTCACAAAAAATTATTTCTATGCTCTGGAAAATTTTGGATATACTTACAACCTTTTCATTTATTTAACTTGTAAGAGCAGAAGTAGTAATAGTAGTAGCCCAGAAAGTTTCAACTTAACACCTGCATTCATTATCGACATATTGCTCAGGTGTCTAATTGGCAACCATATGCGCGGTAACTTTTAATTTAGTTTTAAATCATAATGGGCCGATTAGATAGTTACGGGGGGTTAACGTACCCAATATCCATAGAGACGTAGTTACTGAACCGTTCTATTATGCTGAAGAAAATGACTGTTGAATTTTTTTCGAATATTTGCAACTAGTCAATATAATTGCAAATTTGCTATTTGGAAATGTGTTTGGAAAATAAATTGGCTTGGAAGGAGTGCTGCTTGCCTTCCAATATATTTTGGCTCTTACAAATGGCACCAAAGCAATTTGATTTAGTTCAACATCCACCTAAATATTCCTTGAAAGTTTCACCTTAATACCCTTAGCTTGCGTAGTAGCAATAGTAGTAGTACAATTGGTAGCAGTGTGCACATAGAACTTTTAGTTTCTTCAACACCCTCATCAACATACGCTGAAGCTTTATACTTAATACCATGAACCGTTATATTATACCATGACACCATAATACCGTAAACGGAAGTATTTCTGATATGTCATCTTAATAACCTGTGTGTGCATAGTGTGTTTCGATTTACGTCCATAAAGTTCCAATATTTCCTAAATTTTCCGCCTTAATACCCTTAGTTTTGGTAGCAGTAGAATTAGTAGCAGTGACCTTAGCTTTAGTAACAGTAGTAGTTGTAGAAGTAGTAATAATAGTAGCAGTAATAGTAGTATTAGTAGACGCAATAGGAATAGGAAGCAAATATTTTATTTTGGTTAGTTCAGCATTCCCCATAACAAGCACGGTTAGTTCCAACTTCATACACCAAACTATTCCTAAGATGTTGCTGTTACGCCCTTTTCACAACCTACATACAGACAAGGGGTAGTGATTAAGTTCATCACCCCAAAAAATTCCTTGAAAATATAACTTTCATACCCTTATGCATAGTTGTAATAGTAGTCAGAGTAGGAGTTTTTGTACAGTAGAAGTATTTATAGTAACAGCGGTAGCACTAGTCGCAGCAGCAGCATTAACGTATCGCCTTTACAAGTAATTGCAATAGAAGTAGTAGTAGTAGTAAATGTAGCAGTGACAGAAGTATTAGCAGTAGTACCCACATATTACCTTTGGTCAGATAATTTTCCCCTTTTAACATTCTTTGAAAGTTCAAACTTAATAACCAAGTCAACTCCTGTTATACACTCTTTTGACAATGTGCATGCACAGAGCCTCTTTTGATTTAGTTCAAATTTCCCTTAGTATTGTAAATGGAATAATGTGGAAGCGGTAGCAACAGTAGTAGTGATAGTGACAGCAGCAGTTGTAGCAAGCAAATATTTTTTTTTTGATCATCTACCTTATGATCTACCAAAGTTCCAAACTAATATACCCAGTCATTCATGAGTTACACCCTTTTGACAATCCATATATACATAACGTATTGTGATTTCAACTCTTCCCTCAACAGTCTCAAAAAGGCTTACCTGATTTCCCTTCGAATTTTCGGAAAATAAAGTTCAAACATGCATACCTTTCTCAATAACATATCCTATACGTAAACAATGAACGAATTGCCTAAACTTACAGCCCTTAGCCTGGGGACTTTGGGGAGGTTTACATCCCCTAAGACTTAATTACTGGAATTTCCAACAATGTTGAACAAAATAGTTCTCTTAAAATTTTGATCAGATGTGTTTTGGGAAAAGATAGGCATGTGGGAGAGGGGCTGGTTGCCCTACATCTACTTTTGACTCTTACAACCCTTGCCCCTGGACTCAGGAGGGTTGTGTCCACCCTGAAGGAAGTTTTATATGCTCTTTGAACTATTGTGAACAAAACAAATACTTCAAAATTTTTATCAGGTACGTTTGGGGAAAAGAGGGTGTCAAAGGGGGCTAGTTGCCCTCCATCACTTTTAGCTCTTAAAATGGAACTAAAATTTAAAATTTCCAATAAAATGAGCTTCCTCCAAAGTTCACAAAACCAACCCTTTCATAAAAAGCTTATAAATCCCAGGGGCATCACTTACAACCCTTTCCCAGACTCTTGGGGGTTGTATTAACCCAAAGGCCTTGTTATGAGACCTTTGGACCGTTTTTGAACAAATGACTATCTTAAAATTTCTATCGGATGCATTTGGAGAAAATAGGCTGCAAGGAGGGGGTGTTGCCCTTCAAAAACTTTGAATTTTAAGAGACGCATTAGAACTACTGATTTCCAATCCAATGAACCCCCTCCGAAGTTTATACGACCATCGTTTTCATAAAACCTCATATTAACCTGGGGCATAAGCTACAACCTTACCCTGAGGGCTGTGGGGGGAGGGATTTTGTCATCTTCAAAATAATCACTGGTTGCCCTCCAATCCCTTTAGACTTAAAAAGGACACTAGACGTTGCAATTTCCAATCAATTGAGCTCCTTTTGAAGTTTCTAAGTCAACTTCAATACGAAGTGCCATGGTCTAAAATCAAAAAAAGGGGGATAGCTGCCCTCCAATGACTTCGATTTTTAAAAAGGGCATTAGAACTTCTGATAATCAGTCCAATGAACCACCTTCGAAGTTTATACGACCACCCTTTCTATAAAAAAAACCTTATGTGCCCCCTAAGTACAACTTGCAACCTTTTCCCTGAGGGCTGTGAGGAGGGGGGTTGTCATCCTAAAAGACATAATTTCCAGACCTTTCAACTACTCTGATCAAAATGGATGTGTAATTTCTAGAGTTTTTAACTACTCGGAGAAAACTGGATGTCTTTGGGGCAATGATGGGCATGAGGGGAGGAGGGCTGGTTGCCCTCCAAGCACTTTCAACTGGTAAAAAAGACCCTAGCCCTTTCAGTTTCCAAACGAATGAGCCCCTTTCGAAGTTTCTATGACAAGTCCTTCCGTGCGAAGTGTCCTGATCTACCTCCCCCCACCACCAAAAAATAATACATTGTGCCCACATCACTCTTTATTTAGGCACCGCTATTGCACTGCCTAAGATCTTTAGACTGTTTTAGAACAAACAGCTATTTCAAAATCTATTTCGATTATCAGATACATTTCGGGAAAATAGGACGTGTGGGGGGGGGGGTTGCTGCCATCTGATCATGTGAACTCTTGAAAATACCACTAGAACTTCTGATTACCAATCTGGTAAGCCCCCTCCGAAGTTATTACGACCACCCTTTCTATAAAAACCTTATACACCCCTAGAGCATAACTTATAACCCTTGTCCTGAGGGCTGAGGGGGGGGGGGGTATCAGCCTCAAAGACACAATTTTAACAGAATGAATAGCTTAAAATTTTGATTAGATGTGTTTGTGGAAATGATAGACGTAGGAGGGGGTATGGTTGCCTTCCAATCTCTTTCGACTGTTAAAAAGGGTACTAGCCCTTTCAATTTCCAATCGAAAGCCCTTTCTAAGTTTCTACGACAACTCCTTCTATACAAAGTGGCCTGGCCTACAAAAGAAAAATAATAAATTTAAAAATAAAAAATACATTGTGCCAACATCGCTCTTTACTTAGGTAGCACTGTTGCGCTGTCTATGACAGACAATTTTTATTAGAACAAAAAAGAACAAATTACAGAACAAAAAAAGAACAAAAAAAGAACAAAAAAGAACAAAAAAGAACAAATTACAAAAAAGGATTATATTTTGCAACTTTAGCTGGGTTGGCTGGTAAAACACAAAAAGCATTTAAGAGCCTTTGTTTTATGATTCTTCCTTAGGTCCAATCTCAGGGGATATTATGGCTATAAACTTCAAAATATAGTTCTTTTAATAAGATTAAGGACTAAGCCACAGGCATCGAGCCAACATATCTAATTGATATTCTCTAATACTTTATAGGTTCGATATTATACCTGTTTCATGGTTACTTGCTAAATCCAACTGAAAGGAATCACACTCAAGTTCAGGTTGTGTAGATGTGGTAGGACTATCAAGTGTAGGAATATCTTTCTCCTTCGGTGATAAAACAGATTTTTCACTTCCAAAGCTCTCTTCAGTATCACTGGGCAATCTGTCTTCGAGTTCTAAAAAAAAAACAAAAAACTAGAACAAGAGCTAAGAGCTCATATGACACTTGTGACGAGGCCGGAAGAGCCAAGAGCTCATGTGGTATGAGCTCTAGCAAAATTTCAACAATCAATAGATTGATTTAAAAGGAAAATCAGAGGCTTACTGCCAGTCGGGATTTAAAATAAGAGCTCTGAGTCACGAAGTCCTTCTAAATATAAAAATTCATTAAGATCCGATCACCCACTCGTAAGTTATAAATACCTCATTTTGTTTCTAATTTTTCCTCTCCCTTCAGCCCCCCAGATGGTCGAATCGGGGAAAACGACTTTATCAAGTCAATTTGTTCAGCTCCCTGACACGCCTAACAATTTTCATCGTCCTAGCACGTCCAGAAGCACCAAACTCGCCAAAGCACTGAACCCCAACCCCTAACTTCCCAAAAGAGAGCGGATCCAGTACGGTTATCAATCACGTATCTACGACATTTGCTTATTCTACCCACCAAGTTTCATCCCGATTTCTCCACTCTAAGCATTTTCCAAGATTTCCGGTTTCCTCCTCCAACTCCCCCAATGTCAACAGATCTGGTCGGGATTTGAAATAAGAGCTCAGAGACATAAGTTCCTATTAAATATCAAATTTCATCAAGATCCGGTCACCAGTTCTTAAGTTAAAAATACCTCAATTTTTCTAATTTTTCCAACTTAACACCCCCCAGCTCCTTCAAAGAGAACGGATCCGTTCTAATTATGTTAATCTCGTATATATAACTTGTTCTTATTCTTACTATCAAGTTTCATCCCGATCTCTCCACTCTAAGCGTTTTCCAAGATTTCCAGTTTCCAAGATTTCTGTTTCCCCCCTTCAACCCTCTATGTCCTCAGATCCGATTCGAATTGAAAATAGAACATCTGAGATAAAAGATTCTCCTATATATCAAATTTTATTGAGATCCAATCACCTATTTATAAGATACCTCGATTTCACATTTTCCAAGAATTCCGGCTTCCCCCTCCAACTCCCTTCAATGTCACCGGATCTGGTCGGGATTTACAATGAGAGTTTTAAATTCCTTCCTCCAACCCTCTATGTTCCCGGATCCTATATATCAAGTTTCATTAAGATCCAATCACCCATTCGTAAGATAAAGATACCTCAATTTTCACGTTTTCCATGAATTCCGGTTTCCCACGCACCCCCCCCCCCCCCCCAATGTCACCGGATCTGATCGGGATTTAGAATAAGATTCTAAAGCACAAGATCCTTCTAAATATGAAATTTCAAAAAGATCTGATCACCCGTCCGTAAGTTACAAGTACCTCATTTTTTCTAATTTTTCCGAATTACCCCCCCCCCCCCACTCAACCAAAGAGAGCGGATCCGGTCGTGCTTATTTTTACCACCAAGTTTCATCCCGATCCCTCCACTCTAAGCGTTTACCAAGATTTTAGGTTCTTCCCCAACTCCCCCCAATGTCACCGGATCTGGTCGGGATTTAAAATAAGAGCTCTGAGACACGATATCCTTCTAAACATCATATTTCATTAAGATCCGATCACTCCTTCGTAAGTTAAAAGTACCTAATTTTTTCTAAATTTTCAGAATTAACCCTCCCCCCCAACTCCCCCAGAGAGAGCGGATCCGTTCTGGTTATATAAATCACGTATCTAGGACTTGTGATTATTTTTCCCACCAAGTTTCATCCCGATCCCTCCACTCTAAGCGTTTTCTAAGATCTTAGGCCCCCCCCCCAATATCACCGGATCCAGTCGGGATTTCAAATAAGAGCTCTTGAGACACGATATCCTTCCAAACGTCAAATTTCATTAAGATCCGATCACTCCTTCATAAGTTAAAAACAAATCATTTTTCTAATTTTTCAGAATTGACCCTCCCCCCAACTCCCCCAAAGTCAGCGGATCCGTTTCGGTTATGTCAATCACGTATCTAGGACTTGTACTTATTTTTCCCACCAAATTTCATCCCGATCCTTCCACTCTAAGCGTTTTCCAAGATTTTAGGTCCCCACCCTCCCAACTCCCCTCAATTTCACCGGATCCGGTCGGAATTTAAAATAACAGCTCTGAGACACGATATCCTTCCAAACATCAAATTTCATTAAGATCCGATCACCCGTTCGTAAGTTAAAAATACCTCATTTTTTCTAATTTTTCCGATTTAACCGTCCCCCCACTCCCCCTCAGATGGTCGAATCGGGGAAGCGACAATTTTTAATTTAATCTGGTCTGTTTCCTGATACACCTGCCAAATTTCACCGTCCTAGCTTACCTGGAAGTGCCTAAAGTGGAAAACCGGGACAGACAGACCGACTGATAGAATTTGTGATCGCTATATGTCACTTGGTACATACCAAGTGCCATAAAAACAGAGTGGAAGGTTGGGCCCCAATATGGGATAACACTATATGTTCTCTTGTGGAAGCTACTTCAAATGCTTTTATCTTGATTGGGTGGGACTAAAGAGACAATACGAAGAAAAAACCTTTTTTTGTTGTTGACAGAGGCACTTCAAAGATGGGTGGGAGACCATCTTCTCTGGAATAGGTGGAGAGGGATCCTTTTGGACAAGGTCTTTGGACGAAAAAGAATTCTTGTAGTACAAGTATTGATTCAGTCTACAATTAGTGGCACAAGAACTTAACATAGGATCATGCATCTGTACATCTGTACGCAACACTATAGTGTGTCATCTGTACACAACACTATAGCCAACAATCTCAACATGAGAATTTTGGTGCCACGCAAAATTGGTGCCAAGGCAATGAGTGACGGACATAAAAAACAAGTGGACCTGCATTGTGCACTGGAAGAATTTTTGGAAGGTTAAGAAAACTTTTTAACAACATAATGACAGACAATGAAACACGGGCCTTCCCATACATCCTTCACACCCATGACCAGGGCTTGAAGTGGCATAAAAAGAGGGTATCTGTGCTTCATGAAGGAAAGAATAGTGAATCCTATGGTGAAGACCCTGTTCATTGTCTTTCCTGAAAAACTTGAGATGGTAAATAGAAAGTTTTTGACAGTCAATAGAAACCCTACCACGGCAACACTATGAGCCACATCGCAACTTATGTGGCAGTGTACCTGGCCAGGAATACTCTTTGCAGTACTAAATCTTCTGAGGCCAACAACTATTCCTTCATCCCAATTTATTCCAAACCTCCCTCTTTACATCTCCCAAGAAGTTTCCATCAAATCCTTCCTTACGACATCCTCTCACCCCATTCAAAGACAGTTGGCTTTTCAGTTGGCCCTGAATAGTCGGTCGACAAGGATAATCTTTAGCAATCTGTGATTCTTCATCCACAAAACATGTCCTGACCGCGATAGTGGGTCTTAACTTTACCATAGCCTCCGTCTAGCCCTCATTTAAACCCGGTGGATTTTTTTTCAATTCCACAATTAGAAAATCACTCTGAAATGTCTTTATTCTAAGGATTTTGCCACAATACAGAAGGCCAAAATCAACTCTTTTATTTACTTTTAATTACAAAACCAACTACTTTTAATTACAAATTTCTTTAAATTACAATTACCAATTACTTTTAATTACATTTTTTATTTTAATTACAAAACCAGCTCTTTAATAACGTAGTATTAATTGTATTACATAAAACAATTTCCAGAATTTGCGTTTCGTTTTTTAATAGTGGAAATCACGTTAGCAGCAGTGCATTGACACCCAAAAGAACTATCTTGAATTATATTGAGCTGATGTTAAAATCAAGTGAATAAATTCCTGTTTATTAATTATTCCTGTCTACATACCTTACAAGAGCAAAGAAAATTTTAAAAATCAAGAGACTTTCTAAGTTTCCATGGACCTCGACAAAGAAGCACATTACAAATCAAAAACTTAACAGATATATTGTTTTAATGACCAAAATTAAAATCTGCTTTTGCGCATCAAAGGTAACCTAAACTTCAAATGAAGAAATCTAATCTCGTAGGGTGTTGAATAGCGAAAAAACCAATGGAGAATTTTTAAATTCTTCTTCCACATGAGGCAGTCCTTGTAACTTTTAATTTGGCTTGTTCCTACAATTTACTAGGTATACCAACCAGTTTTATATCACTAAATACTGTTTATAGCTATTAGAGTGCTATATGAAACAAATATTAAACTTACCCTCATTAGTTGCAGAGGTGTTGGAATGGCTTATTGGTTCCATCATATCTGAATATAAATAACTTTACAGCAGCTTCTTCTTTAGTTTCAGAAGTTTTATTCCAGTGACATTTTCAAAAGGTATGTCAGGAACAAATTTGGGTACTCTCTGTTTTTTAAGAAAAATACCATCAAAAAAGTCTTAAGTCCTGAAAAATAAAAGTAATTAGGTCTTCACTAAATATCACGATATTGTAAATTACATATATAACAACAAGGTGCAGTAACAGCATAATTCTTACCTTATACAGTTAATCTACCTCTTTTTAATTTTTCTTGTGAAACTACTTTGAAATTCGAGCTTGTTCATTTGGTGAAAATTGGCTGTGCAGTTTTTTTTTTTTTTTTTTCTTCATTTTCAATATACCTAGTAAAAAAATGTCTACAGTCGCCAAGTAAAAATGGCAAACAATAAAGAAAAAAATAGGAAAACGTGAAAACTCAAGAGAATTCAGCTTAAAACAAAATAAACTTAAGCTTGCATATAAAAGAACATTCAATGAAGGTAAAGCAAACTGATAAAAATAAGGGAAACATTTTGTTAATGCCATAGTTAGTTTAGAAGGTGAATCTTTGAAGAATTGAAAGAAATGAAGGTGAAAGTGAACCAAAACTATTATCTTTGTGAGCATTATGAGTTAATACTAGAGATGTAGATGTTCACACTCATAACTTATGAGAGAAGGGGGATGGGTCAAAAACAGGGAAGAAGTAAATTTAATAGGCCTAATTTTTTCACATTTCCAAAGAAAAACCATGAAACTTTTCTCCTGTTTTGGATTCAAGGTACTTATCTGTTATAGCACCTATTTTGAGTTCTTCATCTAATTAGAAAATGTTTCTCTGACTAATTGTAACGAAATATCTCAAAATATGATGAAAATATAATACTTTAGAAACAAATTTGGGCTACATATTTGCACATTACAGGGGAAGGGGTTAAAGTATAGCAGGTCTACATGCAAAATGTGTTAGGTACAAATATTCTACATATTGTTAGGCAAGAATTGTTTCCTAACTTCACAATGTCCAAACACTTTACCTCCACCTCCCCTAATGTGCAAATATATAGCCCAAATTACATATTTCCCGTCTATTCTGTCACTTCTCTTTGTCTTGTCTAACGCTAAGCTGAGAGAAAACAACGAAGAAACCGATTCTATAGTGCTTTAATGGATGAAGAGCGTTACATAGGCGCTATAACAGATAAATCCCAAATATAGTATTTGACACATAGCTAACATTCAATTTCCATTTTTGTTTGATTGTAGCTTCATTAAAAAAAAGTCTGAACTACAAAACAAGCAGCAAATGATAGCAAAGGTCTACCAATGTGCTTTTTAGTAAATTAAATATAAAAAAAACAAGTTTTTTAACTGGAAGTAAGGCCTTTTTAAGTAATTAAATAATAAAAAAAATTTTAAACTGAAAGCAAGGACAAAAGAAAAAGACATTAAAGCCCTCCAATTTTCTGATCAACCAGTTCGTGGTAACAAACTTTAGTAAGGAGCAACCCAGCTCAATAGTAACCAAAACTCTAAAAATGGAATTTTAATCCCAGTATATTCATCAAAAAAATCGGACTTTTATACTGGTTTTGATTATATAAGTTATAGTATTACCCATCAAAAGTTAAAAGCCTGAGAAAATTTGCCTTAGTTGAGAAAAAGGGGGAAACGCCCCCCAAAAGTCATATAATCTTAATGAGAATCACACTATCCAATTCAGCTTATTAGAGAATCCTACTGTAGAGGTTTCAAGCTCCTATCTGTAAAAATGTGGAATTTTATATTTTTTGCCAGAAAAAAAAGATCACGGATGCGTGCTTATTTGTTTTTGTTGTTTTTTTCCCAGGGGTGATCGTATCAACCCGGTGTTCCTAGAATATCGCGAGAGAGCTCATTCTAACAGAAATTAAAAGTTCTACTGTCCTTTTTAAGTGACCAAAAAATTAGAGGGCAACTAGGCCCCCTCCCACGCCCTTTTTTCCCAGAGTCACCGGATCAAAGTTTTGAGATAGCTTCTTTGTTCAGCATAGTTGAAAACAAAATAAATTTGCTTCTAAGAACGACTTACTCCCCCATCTCCCAGGGGGAAGGGCTGCAAGTTATAAGCTTTGCCCATTGTTTACATATAGTATAGGTTATATACGAAGCATATTGACGTTTCCAGGAGGGATTTTTTTATGGTGGGGATAGTCGGGGGTTACGTGAGAGGGTCTCTCCATGGAGGAATTTATCATGGGGAAGGGAATTTTCCTGAAGGGGGCGCTGGTTTTTTAAGTATTATTAAAAAAAATGAGAAATTAAATATAAAGAACAGCTTTTTCAACTGAAAGTAAGGAGCAACATTAAAACTTAAAACGAGCAAATATTTATTCTAATTTAACGGTCAATACCTCGCTCTTTACGCTAAAGTATTTTTAGTAATTTTAAAAGAGCTATTTATTATAATTAAACGGCCTTTGTGATTCAGGGTTCATTCTTTAAGAATTGGAATAAATTTCGAACTTTGGTCAAAAGAGCGAGGTATTGACGAGGAGGTAAACCCCCCCCATATACGTAATGAAACTATACGAATATAGAAATTCGCTACGTAAGTTAATTTGCAAACTACGTATATTTATTACAAATAAAAACGTTTATAAATACAATGAAAAATTCTAGTGGCTTTATAAGTAGCCAAAAAATAGCGGGCAACTAGCCCACCTCCCCCGCCCCTTTTCCCCAAAATCGTCCGATCAAAACTTTGAGAAAGCCATTTAGCCAAAAAAAAAAAAAAATGAAAATTAATATTCAAATTTTGTTTTAATTATTTATGTACGGTGAGTCAAAATAAAAACCTATATTAATTCAACAACGTTCAGAGTCTAAATTAAAAAAAAAGTTTTTTTCAACTGAAAGTAAGGAGCAACATTAAAACTTAAAACGAACAGAAATTATTATGTAGGCTATATGAGGGGATTTGTCCCCTCGTCAATACCTCACTCTTTACGCAAAAGTACTTTTAGCAATTTCAAAAGAGCTAATTATTCTATTTAAACGGCCATTGTGGTTCAGGGGTCATTCTTAAAGAATTGAAACAAAATTCAAACTTTAGCGTAAAGAGGGAGGTATTGACGAGGTGCGAACTCCATCATACACGTAAAAAAAAGAATATAGATGTTCGTTACGTAAGTTAATTTGTAAGTTACGTATATCTATTACTAATAAAAACGTTCCTAAATTAAATTAAAAGTTCTAGTTGTTTTTTTAAGTAACCAAAAAATTGAAAGCCAGCTAGGCCCCCTCCTCCGCCTTTCTTTTCACAAAATTGTCCGATCAAAACTTTGATGAGCCATTTAGGAAAAAAAGTAAAATTAATATGCAAATTTCGTTTTAATTATTCATGTACGGTGAGCTGAACTGAAAACCAGAATTAATTAAAACGTTCAGAAATTAAATAAAAGAAGTTTTTTTTAATTGAAAGTAAGGAGCGACATTAACTTAAAACGAACAGAAGTTACTCCGCATATGAAAGGGGCTGTTCTCTCCTCAACGCCCCACTCTTTACGCTAAGGTTTGGCTCTTTCTCACAACTCTACAGTTTAAAACAATAAAAAACTTTAGCATAAAGAGCGGGGCGTTGAGGAGGGGATAGCCCCTTTCGTATACGGAGTAATTTCTGTTCGTTTCAAGTTTTAATGTCTTTCCTTACTTTAAGCTATTTTCTTTATTACTTAAAAGGCCACTAGAACCTTTAATTTTATTTACGAACGTTTCTATCAGTAATAAATATATGAAACTTCCGAATTAACTCACATAACGAACTTGTATACTCATATATTTTTATTATGTATATGAGGGGTTCGCCCCCTCGTCAATACCTCACTCTTTACACTAAAGTTCGAATTTTGTTCCGATTCTTTAAGAATGACCCTTGAATCACAAAGGCCGTTAAATTATAATAAATAGCTCTTTTAAAATTACTAAAAATACTTTAGCGTAAAGAGCGAGGTATTGAGGGGGAGACAAACCTCCTCGTACACGTAATAATTTCTGTTCATTTTATGTTTTAATGCTGCTCCTTTAACTTTCAGTTAAAAAAAACTTGTTTTTATTTATTTTATCATTGTTATTTTATGGACGTCATTGAATTAGTAAGTTTTACAATCTAATCTCAGTGAAGAAAAAGGTTTAAAAGGATTATAGTACCTGACTTGAACTAATTATTACTCTTGAATCATTTTTCCAATTTTACTCATAAGCAAGCAGAAAAGGGGAGTTTTCTGTCGCAAGGGCCGTTGTACCTGTCGGGACAACGTGGTGATCCCCCCTTAAGCGGTGTCTCCCTTAAATTGCACGGATACAATAGCAAGAAACTACGCTTCCTTAGCTTATTATTGTCTGGTTTTTATGATATCAACTTGGGACTAGAAACGGACATTCTCTCGGCTGTTTGATGGAGTGCAAGTTATTGCTTAACATAGTGCTGAGCTATTTATATCGCATGATGGAGACTGGTGTAAAATCTGACTCACTTATCAAATTGTGGGTTCAGTTCTTTGAAAAAGATACAATTTTGGAAGCAAAAAAGCGCTGTATGATGAATCTGGATATGATGAGTGGTGTGTTTGACATGTAGAAGAGGAGCAAAATGTGACTGACATAGCAAAATGTTGGCGAGGTGTGCAAAGAACCAGAAAATATTGCTGAAGTTTGTGATTTACAATCCTCAAGAGGTCCAAACTCCCTCAGATTTAACTGGAGTATATGTAGCACCGAAAATTAGAGAAATGTTCAACAAGGTAGATAAGAACCCGGACAAGTTGAACCAAGTGTCTGTTCTTGGCTTTTAAGGTCTAACAAAGAACTCGGAGGTAAGTCTCCTCTTTTCACTCAGTAGCAGTGAAAGATCCAAATAAGAAAGTATCTACAGCAGAAGTAAGAAAACCATAATTGACTCCGCATGTTGTCAACTCATGATAAGAATACAATCGAGTTTGGACGAAATAGAACTGAATTTAAGGTACTCATAAGCAACAAGCCTTTTGCTGAAAAGATCCCTTATCCACTGAAAAGCCATGTTGTAGTTGCATAGCTGTGGTACTAGTTTTGATACAATTTTGCCATTATATTATATGTATAGGCATCTAAAAGTTTGTTTGAAGTTGGGAAATGTACTTTTGGATAGTGAGCTCTATGTATTTGTTGAAATATAGCAAGGAGCTATCACATCAATGATTGTCAACAAAAATGTATCTCTTCCTGCACATATTGGCCTACCTATAACAATGATATGATCTTATACAATGATCTTTTAAATCCATGTTAGTTAATAGCTGGTCTTCAATGAAGTTTTGATGACCAATCTGATAGATATCTTCAAATAGGACTAAGTATGAATGCTGCGAAGTTCTAAGTCCTCTTCTTTGATATTGCTGGTAGTTATGTGCCTGATAGTGTCCCTTTGGGTGATAGTGAGGTGGCACCCACTACTATACTAACATATTTTGGTCTCCCAACTGGGTCTTCAATTAAGAGTAAACAAAAGCTTTTGCTTCAGAATGCTGAACACAAACTTAGAATTGCTTATTCTAGTCTGATTACATTGCAACTTAATCTGGAACAAAACGCCCATTCTTGAATACAAAATAGTATGGCTCTCCTGCATATACTATGTTTGACTTCATTTTGGGACACTTTTACAGCATCTGACAGGCAAGAGTTGCAAAAGTGCTATTTTAAGTACATGAAGTTTTTGCTTCAGGAACGAGTTCTTTATATTACATGACATCTGCAGAAGTTACACATTGAAAGTCACCCTTTTTTCTTAGAGGGGAGGGATCCTAAATTTCAGGTACGCTATCAAAAATATTTTATGAAGTTCTGTGAACTGTTTAGGGAGATATAAACTTTGAAGTGATCATTTATTTTTTCTTCCTTATTCATTAGTTTCTGTTGAAATAGAGTTGGTGAGTTAGAAGCATTCTTGTTACCATTATAGGTTAAAATTAAGTAATTTCAGTGACACTGTTTGGCTCTGTACTTCGACTGTCTCAAGTATTGGTTCTTAGGACATGTCCTATGTGTGACAACTAACAACAGAAATCAAGTAGCCATGTTTATTTCGCTTTGGCATGCCAAGATAGCCTAAGGGCAAACCTGAACAAGAGCCAAGAGCTCATGTGACACTTGTGACAAGGTTGGAAGAGCCAACATTTCATAATGTTTTCATGGTGATGTTTTTTTAGGATTGTGATAAGCACCACTGTGCAGGATTTCTGCCTCTGAAACTGAATACTTTTTCTATAATTTTTGATTGCTTTAAATCTGTTGTTTGACTTAGCTCCTCCTATGCTTGCTGGCCCACGCTATAGTAAATTCCAGATTTAATCACTATAAAACGTGATCCAATCTGATATTCTGGTAGAAGTGTTAGTTAAGGCCAAATATTTTAAAAAAGGTTTTGAAATTAAAATAAAAACTAATACTAAAAATGGAAGAACAAGAAAATTAAATTATAAAAATTGTCTCTGTCGGGCATTGAGCCTATGACCTTTGGGATAGAATACCAACACCATATCAACTGCACTATGCAGGCTTTCAAGGAGACATTTTTCAAATATTTTTTCTAATTTTTCTGAATTAACCATCCCTCCACTCCCTCCAGATAGTTTAATCGTGGAAGCGACTATTTCTAATTTCTTCTGACACGGTCCCTGATATGCCTGCCAACTTTCATCATCCTAGCTTATCTGGAAGTGCCCAAGCTAGCAAAACCAGGACTGACAGACCAAGCACCCAACCAACAGAAATTGTGATTGCTATAAGGCACTTGGCCAACAGGCAAGTGCCATAAAAACCAAAAAACTTTTCCATATAGCTTAAAACTATACGTGGCCTGATTGGGAGGTGGGCACACACAAAAAAAGAGCACACAAGAAAGGGTATTATGAATGTGTCACAATATCAAGGCTTTTTACTCAAAAAACCTGAAGCAACTAGCCTCTCTAGTGCAACCAATTTCAACTGCTACTATTTCAGCATCTTCTTCTCCAAGCTACACAGTATTATAACCGGGTAATGGATGAGATTGCTATGACCACCATACAAAACCCACGCAAGATGAAAGTTAAGATAGGAATATGTCAAGTTGGAAGGGCAACTTCTGCAGATAGAGAACAGACAGTGATGATTCTTGGCTGTATTAAATAAAAAAAAAACTAATTTTTTTAGCTGAAAGTAAGGAGCGACATTAAAACTTAAAACGAACAGAATTTACTCCGTATATGAAATGGGTTGTCCCCTCTGCAATCCCTCGCTCTTTACGCTAAAGCTTTTAATTGTTTTAAAAAGTAGAATTGTGACAAAGAGTCAAACTTTAGCGTAAAGAGCGAGGGATTGCGGAGGGGACAACCCATTTCATATACGGAGTAATTTCTGTTCGTTTTAAGTTTTAATGTCGCTCCTTACTTTCAGCTAAAAAAATTAGTTTTTTTTATTTAATTTCTGAACGTTTTTGAACTAATGCGTGTTTGGTTTTGGCTCTCCGCACATAAATTATTAAAATGAAATTTGTATATTAATTCTTTTTTGGTTAAATGGCTTTCTCCTAGTTTTGATCAGACGATTTTGAGAAATAAGGGGTGGAGAAGGAGGCCTAGTTGCCCTCCAATTTTTCGGTTACTTAAAAAGGCAACTAGAACTTTTAATTTTTAACGAACGTTTTTATCAGTAAAAAATATACGTAACTTAAGAATTAACTTACGTAACAAACTTTCATAACCTTATATTTTTATTATGTATACGAGGGGGTTTGTACCCTCGTTAATACCTCGCTCTTTACACTAAATCGTAAGTTTTGTCCCAATTCTTTAAGAATGACCCCTGTATCAGAAAGGCCGTAGAATAAATAGTTGAAATTACTAAAAATACTTTAGCATAAAGAGCGAGGTATTTATCTCCTCCTAAATACCTCGCTCTTTATGCTAAAGTATTATTAGAACCCCTCATATTCGTAATAATATCTGTTCGTATTAAGTTTCAATGCTACTCCTTCCTTTCATTTGAAAAAAGTTTTCATGTTTATTTTTCATTGTTTTCTTATAGTAATGCTAGAAAATCCTGCGCCCTTTTCATTGAATTTTTCTTCCCCCATGACAGATTCCTCCAAGGAAAAATCCTCCAACATAGCCCCCTCTCCTCAGCCCCACCCTCAAACAAAATAAAATCCCCCTGAAAACGTCTGTACACTTCCCAATAACCATTACTATATGTAAACACTGGTAAAAGTTTGTAACTTGCAGCCCCTCCCCCAGGGATTGTGGGGGAGTAAGTCATCCCCAAAGACATAGTTATTATGGTTTTCGACTATGCTGAACAAAATGGCTATCTAAAAATTTTGATCAGCTGACTTTGGGAAAAAATGAGCGTGGGAGGGGGCCTAGATGCCCTCCAATTTTTTTGGTCACTTAAAAAGGGCACTAGAGCTTTTCATTTCCGTTAGAATGAGCCCTCTTGCGACATTCTAGGACCACTTGGTCGATACGATGTCCCCTGGGAAAAAGAAAAAAAAAAAAAAAAAAACAAACAAATAAACATGCACCCATGATTTGTCTTCTGGCAAAAAATACAAAATTCCACATTTTTGTAGCTAGGAGCTTGAAACTTCTACAGTAGGGTTCTCTGATACACTGAATCTGATGGTGTCATTTTCGTTAAGATCCTATGACTTTTAGGGGGTGTTTTCCCCTATTTTCTTAAATAAGGCAAATTTTCTCAGGCTCGTAACTTTTGATGGGTAAGACTAAACTTGATGAGACTTATATATTTAAAATCAGCATTAAAATACGATTCTTTTGATGTAGCTATTGATACCAAAATTAAATTTTTTAGAGTTTTGGTTACTATTGAGCCGGGTCACTCCTTATTACAGTTTGTTACCACGAACTATTTGATTTCAACATCTGGAAACTCAATTGCACCAATTCTGATCTTCCCAAAGAAAAAGATAATACTCAATATGACTTTTGGGGCTTCACCTGATACTGTCGCCTGCAGAAGTGACAGTGAATGGATTATGACTTCCATGTTCATTGGGTTTCTTCTTACTTTGCCTTCATTGTACAGAAAAGTAAAGATAAGTTCCACCTACTTATTATAGATAATCACAAATCTCACTTATCATTTGAAGCTGCTCAGGGGGCAAAGGATAACCATGTAACCAGGTTAACCTTATCTCCACATACATAAGACAAACTGCAGCAACTTGATCTTGGGATTTTCTACTCTCTGAAATCCTATCGTACCAAAGCTTCTTCAGGCGGGATGGTGAATAATCCAGGCATTCTAGTTACTCTGAATGATATCTCCCATTTTTTTGTGTTACTTATACCCTTTCAATCCCCTCATTGAAGATAATTATAGGTGTTTAGAAAACAATTATTTGTCTATTTAATGATATTTTTGTTAATGACTATTTTTTGCCATCAGCTGCAACTGCATGTGGAAGGACCATCCATATGCATAAACCACCTGCACTTCAATCTGGACAGTTTCAGCTGTCATGATAAGCAATATCCAAAAGTCCATCAAAGAAAGCCAACATAAAAAAGTTTACCAGGAGTCAACAGAATACTGCTGGATACTCAAGAGAAAAAAGATTAAGGACAAGATTATGCTTCAAAAAGCTAAGAAAGTGAAAGAGGCTCTCACCAACCCTTGTCATTTGTTCAAAAAGCATATAAATCAGCCTTTTACTAATATTAACAGCAGCTCAGAAGAATTTCAAAAATATTTACTATTTCAATAGAAGTATTTCAAAAGAATTGCTCTATTCTCAAGGTTTTTCCCTTCTGATTTGATACTGGCAAAGTTTCACTGATATAATAACTCACTTGCAAGGTTTTTCCCTTCTGATTTGATACTGGCAAAGTTTCACTGATATAATAACTCACTTGCAAAATCCTGAGCTTTCAGGGCAGTATACAAGAAAAGCAGGACATTTTGAAATTGTGATCCCTCTTGAGTGATCAGCATTTGATATGTTGTAAACAAATGGACAGCACTTGTCTGTATCCTTGTTTTAGACATTCGTACTTCTTTCTTTTGTTTTAATAGTTTTACTCCATTATCTTTCTCAAATAGCTAATTTTTGCATCAAGAAGACATATTAGGGTCTGTCCCAAATATGGTTATCACTTATCTCCATACTTAAGAAGAGCCCCATTCCATACTTGTTACAAATTGGGGGGTCGTGAAAATAATGCCTTTCCTTAAATACCAATCAAGTTTCCAGTTTTAAGCCTTAGGGATAACTTACTTAATTGGTGCAAAAGATAAGGGTAAATTTTTGTTTCCTCACCACAAAGCATGAGGGAGTTGGAGGAAAACACAAACAAATTATCCCAAGCATGGAGACTCTCCCCTTGCACCCTTTAGAGGAGGACACAGTATAGATATTTAATTCAATAGGCCTTACTAGGGCACAACTTAGATTCTGGAAAAACCTGAAACTTTCATTCACTTGACTCAACTACTTTCCAAGTTAGAAAAATACCTCTCATCTTTTGGCATTTGGACAAACCATGTGATAATAGACTATGTTCAAATGAAATATTTTTAAACAAAAACA
Organism: Artemia franciscana; assembly: GCF_032884065.1. Taxonomy (NCBI): domain Eukaryota; kingdom Metazoa; phylum Arthropoda; class Branchiopoda; order Anostraca; family Artemiidae; genus Artemia; species Artemia franciscana. Next base: position 8,141,826 of record NC_088868.1, read on the forward strand.
ATGGTAAGGATAAAATTTGCAGTTAATTTTTTTCTGACTTGCAAAACTAAAAGGATACATACAATCTATTTATATATTTAAAGCTAGATGAAGAAATCCACCCTTTTTGTTATTGGGATAAACTAAAGGATGTGGGCCTAGACTCTATAGACAAGCAGTGCTGATTTCCATTTCATGGCCCTTTGGTATGGAAGTGCTATAGGAGTAATCATTTTTGGGGCCAAAGCTTTTTTTTTATAACCAATACTAACAACTCCCCACAGCACCAAGTTGCCTGAGACCAACACAGCTATGTATGCTCCTCCTCCATCCTAATCTATTCAAAGCTTCCCTCTTCATACCCTTGCAGGAAGTTCCTGCTTCCATTAAATCTATCTTTACAACATCTTCCCACCCTCAACTGCATATGACCTGCTTTCTGATTAGCACAAACTTTAAGCTGAAGCCCAAACTTAAAGAATGCTCTTCAATCTTGCAGATGGGATCTCAAAGTTAGACTAAGGTATCTAAATCACACAAAGACTATCATAGATATATTAGGCAAGTGCAGTGAAGCAAAATAGCTGTACTTCCATGTAAGGTTTTTTTTTTAACTTTCAATCCAAAAAAAAGTTTCAAGGTGTCTGCACACAGTACAAACAACTTGAAACTTTAAGTGTCTATTTGTTGACACACAAGATGTTTTTGTTGGCACATTCTTTGTATTCCCCCCATTAAGCTCAAAACCCTAGCTTTACCCCTAGAGAGCCCTACTGTAGAGGCTTTAAGTTATCTACAATAATAAAGAATTTTATAATTTTTCCCAGAAGATACATCACAGATGTTTAATATTATTTTCCCCAGGGGTAACTGTATCAAATTGATGGTCTGAAAAGATCAGAAGAGGCCAAGTTTGAACAGAAATTAAAATTGTTAGTGTTTTACTGAGTTACTAAAAACACTGTGTCAAAGGAAATTAGAGCTCCCAGTCAACTTGTGGCACAAAACCTTAACTTTGTCCCAAAGAGGACCAAATGGCTATATATCCATAAACTTAACAATTTTTTTCAGTTTATTGGTACACCTTAAAAATTGATATAAATAAGTATTTTGGAATGTATTCAAGAATTTTCCCAAATGCTAGTGTTTCCATCTAGAGAGTTGAACTGATAGCCAGCCAAAAATGTTTCACCAGCTCAAGAATCCAATCAAAAAGCTAACAAAGTAGACAGGATGTATGACAAAATGTGAAACAACAGAAAAATACATCTTTTGGGTTGTATCTGGAGCTGTTGGAGAGAAGGGGTGTATTCTCAGGTAAGTGAGCAGAATATTTAGAAAGAGCACAAAATAGTAGACCTAACAGTACAACTTCCCCCATAGTCAGAGTTGTTGCTAGCCAAAATGTTTGGGAGGGGGGGGGAGAGATGTTACTAACTGGCTGGTCATTTTTACTGACTATTTTTTTTCAATGTTATTTTAATTTATTAATACTAAATACAGCAAGCTTTCAAGTTTGTCACACTAAACATAATAAAAAGAACTTATGATAATACTGACAACATAATACACACATACAAATCTAAGAAAATAAGAACTACAAAAAACACTGACAAATAATACTATAAATGATTTACTCTGAAAATGTGTTTCTGCTAGTTTTGTTTTGAATCTGTTTATGGCATCTGTTAGAAATGTTTTAGGTGGAAGGCCATTCCATGGCTTCCACACCCTGCTGTAAAATGAATGTTGGCCTATTTCCCTTTTTGAAAGTAAGGGGTATAATTTATGTGGGTGATAATGGGTCCTGTTAGTGTCATTAAATGTGAAGAACTGTGATGTACTTATATTATCAATGCCTTTGATTGCATGGAATGTGTTAATAATGTCTGCCCTATCCCTTTGGAGCTGAAGACTTGGCAATCTTAGCCTGTGTAGTCTATTTTCATATGGCAAATGTTTCAAATAATAGTTAGCATAATGTCCTTTTTGAATACAATATGTAAAAACACTACACAAGTTTTTAAACCCACTGCATCAACCAATATTTAGATTTTGGTATATATCATGTCACTATTATAACTTTGTTTATTTAACCAAATAGAAAATTTGGCAGCATCTGTAAAATCACAGTGGGAGTTGGTAAAACTACTGTATTTACTGACCAATTTCAAAATTTCTGTATATGAAATATCAGTATTTTTGTGGTCCTTATTTGAACCAAAAAAAGAATTTGAGCAGTGTCAGGAAAATTGTGGTGTAAAGTGCCACAATTTTAATGACTATCCTAATTTTACCAAGTAACCAAAGACATTGGGGGGGCCTCCCTCCCCTCTTGCCATACATGATGGCCATGCCTATAGTGGTCCAGTGAGTTTAATCTCATCTTGGTAATACAAATATTTATATTTTGAACTCAACTGTGGCATCAAACTGCAGAGCTGATAATACAGTAGTCAAGTAGTTAAGACACACTGTTAAAATAATACATATATAACATTTTTATTGGTGTTAATTTATAGTTAGGTCTAATAAAAATGATATATTTAAACTCTAAAAATAACTTTACAAAATTTTGAATACTTGGTTACCTTTATTTTATACTCTCCCCTCTACTTATCTGTAAGTATCTAGTCAAGGTTATAAATATTCTCTGCACTTTGTCATCAATATTCTGTAGATTAAATAGGTCTAATGACAAAGAAGCAACATTGACAAAATGAAGAAATGGAAAAAATATGTAAATAAATAGTTTGGGCTATATGTTTGCCCACTAGGAAAAATGATGGGTAGGTTGTGGTAAAGTGAAGGACTTTCAGGAATGATATTAGGATGAAATGGTATTTCAAGAATTTTTAAAGTTGTTTCAGAATTCTATAGGCTAGTGTTTGTTTTAGGTATACTTAATTGTAGAATAATTTGCTTACTTGTATTAATCCTAATAATGCTTTAATTTGCCTCACCTAACTCCCCCTCCCCCTTATTACACAGATAGGCTATAGCCTAGGCCTATGGGTCAAATTATAAGACATGTTTCTCATGCATTTTCCTATTTTTATTTTGTCAACAATACTTCTATGCTGTTAAATATGTTTAGAAAAAAGATAAACATGCACCAAATTGCATGAAACATTTAAGTTGACCTAGACTATGGGCTATATTTACATTGGAGGTGGTGGTACAGTGATTCACTTTTAGGAAAGCTATAAGCATTTTAAGATTTTAATAGTGTTTTCAGAATTTTTTTCGGTGTTTCCTTTTTAATCAGGCGAAGCATTTTTCCTTTAGACATGGTCAACCCCACCAAATCTGCCACCTAGCCTACTAATCATAGGTATGAGCCTAGACACCAAGAAAAGTTTCATTTTTTCTTCATTCTAAAGTTTACATGAAGGGTTGGACATCAAACTGAGCAACAGCTTCTTGTCCATCACTCATTGATGAAACAAGAAACAGGAATTCATGGGCAAATTTGACAATTTTGAATTTCTGTTTTTCTGTATAGCCATCTTTTGTAGTAATATATTTGAATATAGGTGGCTCTTTCGATAAGATATGTTTTCATTTCGGGTACTAAAAACAAAGCGGAAAGAAAGTCAACGAACATAATGGCCTTAAATGATTTTTATTGGGCTTAAATTGGTTGACTTTCATTTCACTTTAACCTGAAAATACCAAATTATGATGGTATTACAAATAAACAGCTTAACACGGACCTTCTTTTATTTTTGATAAAAGAAATTCCAGCCTCTCACTGAAGGAAGAGGGCGGTTTTACTACGGTAGTCTTCCATTTGGGTAGTTGTCTCATAATTTTTGAAGAGCTTATCTATTAGATGTGGCTTTTAAAGGCTCGAGTGTGATTTGAGCATTAATTTTTAAAAGAATGGTTGTTATAGATTTTTCATGCACCAATCATTACATAAAGAGGATAGCAAAAATTATTTGTTGATGACTTGTATGCTTTAGGCTCTATTATTCCAATTTCGATTAAACGTAAAAAATATATAGAACCAAAATGCTATTGTTCAAAAACTAATCACGGGTATTACTACTAAAAACTGCTACAGTTTTAAGACGCTCTTAAAACTCGCGATGGAATAGTGATACAGTAAAAGAAGATAAAAAAAATTTCATTAAAAGTGGGAATCACAAAACGAGCCAAAGTAGAAATTACTATCTAACGATAAAATTGATCGTTCTTCAGTTTGAAAAGCTGAAGAACAAAATCAATTTATCCACACTTATGTGGACAAATTGACGATTTCCGTATATGGAGAAGTTTGTATTAAATTGTTTAAAGAGCCAAAAACTGGTAATTGCAAAAATGTTTTCATATATTTTGACAAGGGTTACGCCAATCCGAAAAGCTTAAAAAGAAAACCAAAACTTTGAAGCTTGGCACAAATTGTTGTTAGGATTCGAACTTGTTGTAATCTTTACACTAATAAATTTAGAAGTAATTGGACATCAGAAAGTTGTAGAAAATTGGCTCACAAAATTATGGGACAAACCCACAAAGAAACGAAACTCATTGTTATCTTCGAAAATTTATTAACAAAATAAACGTTCAGATTGGGATCAATCCATTTACTTAGACAATGAAAACAGGTACAAAAGTCTAGGTATTGCGATCACATATACAGTATTAATACTAAAGCAGTAAATAGTAAATCAATGGATTTATCCCTATTTGAACATTTATTCTTTTTGTCATAGAAAGGCAGTGTGGTATAAGAAAAGAATTCCTACTTTAAGGTGTAACGTCGAAAATTCAAGAATTTACAGGAATATTTCCTACATAAATTACAATCTGGGCTTCCATAAGCCCAACATGTTTCATGTTTGGACTTACATGTTTCATGCGAAGAGAAATGTTGTTTCCTAAAAACATGGCATTGAACTGCCTATCAATATAAGGAGAGTATTGAAGGACAGGGAATTGGCAAAGCTAAGACTAGATAGGACAGAAAAAAAGGGTAAGGGTAATAGTTCCAAAACTGTTCTATGCTTTAACGTAAACATTTATTAGGGCTTCGTCGTGATAATGCTTCCTCATTTCTCTACAAACGAAAAGTTGCAATATATAACTTGAAGAGCATACTCTCATATCAACGGGATTTTGGGGAACGTGTAGAAGAACTTTATTGCGTACTGTGGCATGAAACAGTAGCAGGTCGTGGAGCCAACGAAATAGCAAGTGGTATTGTCCTGATTATTGAAAAAATTATATTTACTTATACTGACCGTTCTGCGACTATCACTTGGTCAGATTCATGTATGCCACAGATCCTAAATTCAATCCTCACCTTCGCTGGGCAATATCTACTTTTAAGTACCCTAGACTATCGAAAGTAACAATGAAATACTATGACCCAGGTCAATGGAGCATACTCACCATGGTTGTATTGAAAGAAGTCGTTAGCATAAGGAAATATTTTAATCACTGGACTTGGTGAAGTAGCTAAAAAAAAGTTAGCAGAAAGTACCTGAAGATCATTATTCAAATGGAAAACTGCTGGATATTCGGCATGTCTCCAAGATCAATAAGAACCCTAGTTTTCGATTTTCTAACGTTAAAACAACATTCAATTTACAAAAGATGAGACGAAAAGAATCATTTACAACTGCTGTTTTCTGATGAAGCAGTCTCTGAAATAAACGTTGCTTTGGAGGGTAATGCTTAAGCAAGCTTCTCCCACAAAAGTGTTTGCGTTTCTTGTTGTCCATAGACTGTTGTATTTCCAACCTGTTAGACCTAGTACATCTCATCAAATAGGACCAATATTCTGTACGTTCAACTACACAAAAATTGATCATTTCAATTGAGTTCTTCTCGGAATTTTTAAAAGTACGGAAACGACATTCTTGTGTTCACAATGTTGTTTTTTTACTTACGGGGCACAATTACTTTTGTGACTTAACAAGGGAACTAAGTCTTGAAATTTCCGTCTCATTGTTCCCTCTCTTAATAAATGGAGAAGCTAGGGTGGACTTTAGAACCACTTAAGACCCATTTAAAGAAACCCAAAGTTTTCTGATGCCCTAGCTCAAGATCAGAAAAACTTAATTGACCGCTGTTTTAACCATGATGAACAGGATCGAAATATAGTCTTTAGCTCTGTCTCTTGTTCAACAACAACCATTTTACCCCTCTTCCACAGCTGAAATCACAGAAGATGAATGTAAAGTGTATTATAAATCAGAGTTCTGCGAAGAGACTTCCACGAATGGAGCAGCAGAGAACAAGGTAAAAACTCTTAACCCCCACCCTGGATACGGCCTTGGCTAATAGGATTTGACGTGCTTAAATAGGGTCGATGTTATTGTTTTGCTATTAAATGCCATTATTATAGGTTCCGCACAAGACAGAAATTGCTTTTTCTAATTTAAATAATCACATGGTAAGACTGAGGGGTATGAGCACTTGATGTTAAAATAAAAAATGAATCCATTTTTCCAATCCCTATCTGCTGATGAAGCTAACTTCAGCTTAAGTCAAAATAATTTTGGCGTGGGATTTGTTTTTTATACACATCCTATATATGTATATATATATAATATATATATACATAATGTATATATATATATATTATATATATATATACTAGCCGTCCTAGCCGAGTCGGTTGGTGCGCTGGATTTGGGATTCTTTGTCTGAAAGGACGCGGGTTCGAATCCCAGTGTACCCAATTGTTCAGTTTGGGACGGGAGTCAGTGGCGTGACTCTGTAAGCTTAGCCAGAGTCGACCCAGCTTTAAATGGGTACCTAGAGAAATCTGGGGAAGGTAAACAGGAAGGGTGTGCGAAAGCACAGGATGGTTGGCCCCCAACCCCCCATTGTACTTCCTGGCTGAAGGGCCAAGAAACGGAGATCAGCACCGCCGGTAGGGACTGTAAAGTCTAATGCCGTATCCTTTACCTTTACCTATATATATATATATATATATATATATATATATATATATATATATATATATATATATATATATATATATATAAATATATACTATATATATATATATATATATATATATATATATATATATATATATATATATATATATATACCGGGTTAATTTTTGTAATGATATATATATATATATATATATATATATATATATATATATATATATATATATATATATATATATATATATATATATATATATATATCATTACAAAAATTAACCCGGTTTGACTTTTGTTTTAAATTGTCTTTGTTTATATGCGCATATGTGAATAACTGAGTGCTTCCACGCTACTAATTTCGTGTTAAAATATTCGATTACCAAAACACGTACAACTATAGTAGGATACTTTCTGGGGAAAGTATAAATAAAGTAGAAGTTGTAACATGTCTATATAACTAAGGTTTAAAGAATATCAAGACAGGCGGGCTGCTCATTTGAATTTTGGGCATACACTTGATAAAAATTAAAAAACGAGATGATAAAAATAGTCATCTATAAGCTACAACTATCTAATAGTAGGAGAAAAATAAGCTTTGACCAGGAAAAAATTAGTACAGAAATGGTTTCTTCACCATCCGGACCAGAAAAAAAATGCTTAACAACATATCAAAAAGCTAAATCTCTAGCCCGATGCGAAATTGTTTTTTTTTAATGTTTTTTTATTTATTTTCTCAAAAACCGGGAAAAAAAATTAAAAACGTAAGCTATAATGTTTTACACATCTTTTTAGATCAGCTTTTGGCTCTGAATTCATTTCTGATACTCATTTCGTTACCTGACCAAAAGAAAAATATTTATCAGCAAAAAAAAAATGGGGAAAAAAACTGTGTCTTGGGAAAAAAAACTCTTACCAGCGTTATAGTCTATTTGGCTATGTAAACGAAAGGCTTAGAAAAAAAAGACTAAACAACAATAAACAGGAATGACGAAACACCTCAGCGCCAAACACCATGAGAAAAGGTAGGTTCTAACTTAATGTGTTCAGAGAAAAGCTTTTATCTTATTTTTCACATATATAAAAATTGCACATCATCAAAATATAGGAACTAGATTTTTCATCATCACAGTTAACTGTTATTCTTCTTCACTAAGTTCTTCTTCTTGAAACTTCGAATTGTTGCACGAGCTTCCCTTATAGGTACGGCAGGCTATAGTACACTCAAGTCCGTTTTTCTTACAGGTACACTTTTCACTATCACAGCCGTCAATACGACACGAGCATTTGATAATTTTCAGCAGCTGAGACGGAGCGGCAGGGAGATCTGTTTTTATTGGCGCAAAAACTTCGTTATCCTGCAGTTTCCATCCCAGGCGTAAAGGATCTACTGGGTTCCCGAGCCAGATTTGAACTTGGCAGTAGACACGTAGCGAGTGGTACTTCGCTGCTGCCTGAGTCGGTGGCAGTTCTTGTGGATGCACGAAAGTGGTGGCAGTGCTCACTTTTCTGTGAAAGATTAGCTTTCTGGCTGTGTCCAGGTTCGAAACATCAGGGCAACCGTACAGTATCAACAATGCTCGCTCTCCTGCTTCCACAATATCGTCAAGCGATGTGAGCTTGTCGCCAAATATAGCAGCGCTGCCCCTGAAACTCTTGTTGGAAAGTAGCAGCTGAACGGCTTTCCTATTCCGTAAAGGTGAGAGGTTGTGTCACAACCCAGCACGGCATGACAGAACGGTATCAGATTGCTGACATCTGTTCCTAGCTTCTGCTTCATCTCACTAATATCCCAAGCTGAACTAGTACCGCCAAACTTGAACGCGAATCTGATCGACTGACCAGAAGAACCAAGATGTCAGTATCATCAGCAACCACGATTGTGTCTGTAAGACTAGCAGCTTCTACGGCTTTTTCTACAATCAGAACGTCGGCGTCTCCTTCCGAGTGAAAAATTCGGAAATCAACGGCTTCCAAATGGTTGCCGAGCAGCTTCAGGAAACGTCCTTTGTTTGTCTTACATGAAAGAAACTCTTCTTTCTTCATGCAGAGGGTCATCTCTACGGTGAAAAAGACTTGGCGGCCAACCATCCTTGCTCGACGTAAATGGGTAGCATCTTTGATTGCTGGACCACCTTCATATCCGTCAAACACAACGATCGCACTAGGGTACCTTGCTTGTACGTAATGGACGTATGAAGCAAAGATGACCTTGAAGGTTGACCCTACCTTCCATGGAACTCGATGTAGAAGAGAACCACCATCCAAGACGATGTTACACGCAGAAACAGGTCTTGAGGGTGACTGAGTATCAATCCCACAAGCCAGAAAGATCGCTTTTGCAAGCTCTGGCTTATTTGCTTTTCTCATAAGGCCATCGCTTTCGAAAAGAGAAGGAGGAATCGTACAAAGTTCGTACTTGAAGTATTCTTCTCGGAGGTCAGTTCGTTGGGCTACTATTATAAACCGCTGGAAAAGGAGCGCCGGATCTATGTGCGCTACCACAGAGGACCCACCTTTTTGGCATTCACTAGGGTCACTTGGTCTTTTTTCTTGAAGACTTGCTCCTTCAAGGTTTTTCCCGTCATCTTACTTAGAACCAACTTTCCAGCCACATCGGCCTCGTCAACATTAACATCTTGGGAAGAAGTTATGCCGTTGGTAATGTTTCTAAGCTGATTGTCTCCTCTGAACGGAGAAGATTCTCCGAAGTATCCGACGAGCTTCTGGGTATCGTCGAAGTCACGCTCCTTTCTACTGGAACTCATGTCGCGGTGCTGCTCACTTGTCGAGTAACCAATTTTTGTCAAATTTTGCATCAAGAGGTTGATCTCCAGGCATGCTGGTCTTGACAGAACCCAAATGACTCTCTGCTGTTCTGTCATCCCACCTCCAGTTGTAAGACCGCCCGATGTTTTCAGACTTCTCATATACTCCTGCTCGATGACAAGATCTGCCGAGAGCCCAGCCCAGCGTCGCTCTGATCTTCTAATGGTGTGACCTCCCTGTTCAAATGCTTCGAAGATTGGTGGGTGACTAGTTTGAAGCTAGAAATGAACTAGATGCTGCTAGAAACGGAAGCATCTCTACTGCAGATTGTAGGTGCAAATCCCACAGGCCTAGTCTCTCGGCACGTATGAACTTAAGCAGTATCCCAACCATGTCAAGATACTGAAACCAGAGCTTCGCAGTTCTCTGAGTCAGCAGGTCTTGGCGTCTCTGCTTGAGAAAGTTTTCAAGTTGCTTGAGCTGGGGATCATGACTGAGATCTTCGGGTGGGAGGTATCCATCCAGTACGTTAGCGAAGACAGTAGACATGTCTAGAGACGTCAACGTCGCTTGCTCTTCTTCGAGGAGATGAGCATATATGGCCGAGCTCACGAGAATGTGAGCTCGAACAGCTCTAGAAATCGCTTTTCCAGAAAGAATGTGCGGCACTGCACCAGTCGCGTATACCAATTCCAGAACCTCTTTCAGACTAGAACCTTCCATGAGGTGTCCTATGTATCCAACGAAACTCATCATCAAATGAAAACCGCCTAACTTGAGAACAATACTACTCAGCTCATTCGTCGTGTCGGACTTGAGGATCTTCATAGACTTCCACCAGAGCGGCTGGTCAAATGTGAGAACGGGTGTGAATCCATAGGTTCTGCCTTGCGAAGCTACAAAGCGCAAGGTTGAGTAAAGGCAGGATTTGTTGCTAGACGGGAGGTCAATCATGGGCAAAAACAAGACGCTTGCCTTGCTGCGAAAGTTTCCCGTTTCATGATGTATTTGGTTAGAGAAAACTGACTGCATGAATCCATTCCAGCTCGGCCTTGGGACATTCAGGAACCCGGTAGCTAACCAGAGCTGATCGAGTGAGGCATACGGGTCGTTGACAATTTTGCCAGGGATCTTCTCATATTGCACCTTTGAAAGCACTGTCTCACTTAAGCGGTAAGGGTAGATGGGAATTTTTCCTTTTTGGGCTACTTCATCTAATGAAACTTCAACTCTCGGAATGGGCGATCGGCTGTTAATGAGAGGAGGCGTGACTGTTGCTAGCAGAGCCATCCCATGGAAAGTGTTTCTTCCGTCCATCGTGCAAACATCGTGATCTGCATTATCAGCTACATGCTGCACAGCATGTGCGGAGGTAACTCCTGCAAGGCTAGATTCATCATGGACTGATGCACAGCGTTTAAATTTCTGGACTTCAGCATAGGAGGAGCAGAATCCATGGCTGTGTAAAGTGTCAATAAGAAATCTGGACTTGAAATGGTGATCCAGTTGCACTGCTAAGCCTAGTTGCAGTGGACAAATGAGGGCACGCGGGCGAGCTGCTTGAACGATGGAATTGCCAATGGCAAGCACTTTGAAGGAAATATCGGTTCCAACGAATATTTCATCTAAGAACACCATTAGGCTATCAGGTAGAGAGCCTTCCAGCTGTTCTCCAGAAGAAATCTGCTTTGCGGTCATATATGATTCCTTCTGTGCTGGCAGTCCTTTGATATCACTTTTGATAATCTTTGCTGCTGCTCTAATAAGCTTGATTTTCTCACTCTCTTCGTTATCGGTTTTGTCCAAGTAATAAAAATTCTGGAGTATCGCTGATGCTTTTTCTTTGAATGTCACCACGTCAGCCTTAACGTCAATAGTTGCAAATACTAGCTGGTCACTGAAATATTCCAGAAGATTGCTCTTCAAGTACTTGTTACAGTACGGTTCAAGGTCTGTCCCATTCAAAAGCTCTCCCGTTTTAACAACAAGTTCACTGACTGTATACTATTCTTCGTCATTTTCTTCGAAAAAAGTAGCCAGCTTCAAAAACGCCTGATATCTTTCATCGTGACCTGGCCTCCCCCTTTTTGGACGTTTTTTATCTGGCTAAAATCTTCGAGTATTCCAAAAAGTTCTTGCGTCACAAATCTGGCTGGAAGGCTCTTATTTAGTTGAAACATAGAAGAACAGGCTGCGTGATAAATGGCGTCAACTGCGTGCAGGTCTGACACTGCACATATTCGGCGGAAAACGTAATTTGACCAATCATCATCACGGCTTTTGCACACTGCCTTTATACTCTCTTCAAAGTCTTTAGTCCGAACCTTGTACCACTCGTGTCCTTTTCTGTGGGTAGTGTGGAGATTTATCCTTGTAGTGCAGAAAAAGCAACACTCTGTGCGTGATCGGAGTACCACTTTTTCTGCTTCCGTCTTTTCTTGCAAGGTTCGTCGTCTCTCATTCTCAATTTTCGACAGGTATATTTTGTTTGTGAAAGTCTTTCTGCAAGTAACATGGACTTGGTTCCCTGCCTCGACAGAGATGCTGGTACCTCTCGTTTTGCTAGCTTCATTGATCGCCGTAGCTCCTTTTTCTGCCAGTACCGACGATTCTGAGGTGTCTATTGAACGTTCACAAAGGGGACATAAAACTGCGATCTCAGCCATCTAAAAAAGAGAACTGGGAATAAGTGAGCTGTCGGTGAATGTTACAACGAAAACCCTCATTCTGAACCGAAAAATTCGTGCTCCTCTTCGAAAAATACCCCGTGATCGTGTGTCCCTTGATTTTTTTTTTTTTTTTTACTTCATACAAAAACAAAACATAAAAAAGAATTAAATGATTAAACGTGATGTTTCTGTCTAATAAAAGAGCAAAAAACAAAAAGGGAAACCATCAATAAACTACTTTTCTTTTCACGGTTCCTCATTCTCGGATTCTGGAAATATCTAAAAAATAGGCGCAAAAAACGTGAAAAAAAAGGGAATTTCGCAACGGGATGGAGATTTAGATTTTTGATATGTTGTAGAGCTCTCTTTTCTGAACACAGTGGTGCAAAAATAATTTCTGTACCAATTTTTTCCTGGTTCGACCATTTTTTTCCGTATCTTTCCCCTACTATAAGGACATGAAATTCTTAGTCAATGGCTTAGGGATCATTCTTTTTCTTTTAAAGAAGTGATCTAAGAATTTCCATATATAATTTTATGGATCAAGTCCATAAGTCGATATCACCATCCGCCTCATCCTCCCAAATCCCTATGGACTCACCATTTCTTCTAACGAAAATCTTTTGGACCTGGTTAAAATTGTAAAATGTGAACTCGTGTCAACTTCAGAACAGTTAATAATTGTGTGCTATTTACCATTGAATCAAATAGGCAGTGAATTTAACTTATATGAAACAATATCAGTGCCGTACATAATAAGTGAATCCCAACATTATATTAAACCTCAACCTTCTTCCGACCTTTTTGCTGTAACAAACGATGCTGATTCATACCTGTTATTGAACCGTTATGATTTAGAATTTAATTGTGTATCCTATAAAAAAAACCATTTGTGATAGCCATATAGTTCTGAGAAAATCTAGCTTCAAACCATGCTAATATGCTGCTTTTACGGAAGATACAAGTGCAATTAACCAGTTATGCGACAGGAAGGTAACAACGTTCTCCTCTCTATTTGCAGCTGTTTTAGACCAAGACACCTATGTCTTTGCAAGCCCTTCGTCAGGACCAGTTATCTCGAATGTTGTCTGTCCTGAATCAAATCTATTTTTAACTAATCAAACTTATAAACATAATTCAATCAACGTTAGTGAGGCCCAAGTTTTTTCTATTAGCAGTGAGTGTAAAATTAGTCATTCGTCTTTTATAATTCAAGATTCTTATAGCCCTACCACTTCGTTAATTGCCAAATCTTTTTCACCCGTATCAGAAGTAGAAAAGCTTACTTTACCATTAGATCAAGTTATGTCAAAGTTTACCATTAAAGAACTGAATGAGTACTGACAAGAAAAAATAATATCAAAAACTAATAGAATTGATAAGACCATCAAACTTCCTCTCGAGCTCTTCTTGACGGACGAACCAACCAGTACTCATCTACCGTCATTAACGCCAATTTTTATACTCTTATCTATATTAACAATTGCAGTTATTTTATGTATATGCATGTCTGTGCATTTATACAAGCAAATTAATAAATGTTCAGATACAATGTTTATGCCTATCCCAAATCTGAGGGAAGAAATCCCTCCAGAAGCAGGAACCTTGTGAAAAGCTATCTTGCCACTAAATGCTCAAAACTGAAGAAAAATTTGAATTTTTAGCTGGGAGCCTACTATACATAAATAGAGATTAAACAAAGTTTCTGGGAGGAATTTGGAAAAGAAAAAATTTACTTCGGTATTATCTTACCCCCGCCCCATATTCATTACTTGCTCTTCTTAGCTTAAGTTATTAAATTTCCCACGAGGGGTATTCACATTCTTCAAAGTCGAGGGATTGACAATTAAGGGTTATCCAACAACCTTCTTGCAAAAACGGAAGTGCTGCCATTTCCTGGTAAACAAAAATGCACTCCTCAACAAAGCAGTCAATATATTATAAGTAGTTAATCAACCCTATATTTTGACACCATATACAGATTCGCATAAAACCCTTTCTGTTTGCTCAGACATGTCGAGCACATATGACATAACAAAGGGGTCGACACTCTGACGAATACTGCGTAAGTATAAATATACCACAATCGCGAATTTTCATAACTAGATTAAAAGAAGTATTCGTAGAATCATCTTTTTTTACAGAAGCATTTCAAACTCTTAAGAAAAGTTCATATCAGTAAAGATTTTTGGGGTACTTCACCAGGGAAAGATTCATTTAAAATTCAGCTTCGAATAGCCGCTAACGTTAAAAAAATTTATGTAGTGTACTGATTTTGAAAAGAAAAAAAAGAAACCTTGAAAAAAAGAATAGAAACTGAAAAAAAGAGAACACTTGGAAAAAAAACAAGACTGGTAAAAAGAAGAAAAATGATAACTCCAGCGATCCAAGTAAATATAAAAAAAGGGAATAAGCAGATTTTTGTCATCTAATTCAATTATTCTCGATATTTCTTGTGGGAGGTTTTGTTCTGTCAAAGATTCAGTAGTGTTCACTTTATATATTTGTGCAGTGTTTCGTCAAGACTAATACTTGACAAGAACCAATGTTTTTTGTAGCTTTGCCTTAGTGAGGGGGTCCAGTGCTTCTGGACGTGATAGGACTGTGAAAATTGGTAGGCGTGTCAGGAACCTGCACAAATTGGCTTGATAAAGTCCTTTTCCCCGATTCGACCATCTGGGATGCTGTAGGGAGAGGAAAAATTAGAAATAATGAGGTATTTTAACTTACGAATGGGTGATCGGATCTTAATGAATTTTGATATTTAGAAGGATCTCATGTCTCAGAGCTCTTATTTTAAATCCCGACCGGCCTTGAGCCTCAGATTTCCCTTTTAAATCAATCTATTGATTCTTAGAATTTTGCTAGAGCTCATACCATACGAGCTCTTGGCTCCTGGCTCTTCCGACCTCGTCGTAAGTGCCATAGGAGCTCTTGGCTCCTGTTATACATGCATTTATTTTGTTTTTTAGTTTAACCTGTTTTTATCTTTTCAATTTATGAACAATTATTCATTCTGATTTTTCTTTCTACTTTTTGGCATTCTTTCCTAGTTTTCATGTTGTTTATGATATATTTTTTTTTCAAAATTCGAATTCAGCCTTTAGGGGCTTTAGATAGTGATTAAAAAAAAATCTTACCAATTGTCTCTGATCCAAGTAGGAATTGTGTGTTATTCTGTTTATTTGGCGGGGAACTTTGCACCACTCGGGTTTGGCGAACAGTCGGTGGTAAGTAGATATTTTCATTTTTGCACAACATCAAACACAAAAAAATAATCCTCAGCAAATCTAAACACTATCTTCTGCGCCTTCACACCTTTCTCTACAAAACTTCCTACCCCAACAATTAGCTCTCTGGAAGTAGTATCCAAAATACCAAGATATTTGAAAAGGCTACAATAACCATTGTAGAAAGCCTATTTATCACTCGACACTCTTAGTGCCCGATCTGAAATTCTCATTCTGACCCAATATGACGCTGGAGCTTCTAAGAATTGGCAAAATTCATTCCTAAAAAGAGGGTTAATGGGGGATAAAGACTCTACTCCCCGAAACGAATTTGAAGGAATTCCTAGAAGGTCGAGAAATACAGGAACTGATACAATTTTTCTTTCAGTATTTTGAACCCAACTCCAGTAAGAAACTTTTACCCCTCTCTTCCTAAGGACTGGACCAGTGCATGGGCAGATCTACAGCAAAATCTTAGGAGAGTTTCAAAGTGAAAAAGGCACCAATGAGCAAAATCTTTTTACATCTTGTGACGGGGGGCAATGTGACAAAGATGCCAATAATTGACAAATTTATTCTAAAATAAAGAGTAAAAAAGGAAAAAAACGGGATACGAGGGCGCCAGAAAAAATCTTGTGGGGGAGACCCCCCCCCTCCTGAATCCGCCAGTGGATCAGTGTGTGGACCTATCTGACGACTCTTTTTCCAACTTTTTGGAATAATTAGAGTAGGGGTGCTAGGGTAGGTCTTAGAACCAATTGAAAACAACTGCAAACCTTGAAGAAAAGTTTTGGTAAGGCATCAATGATTTCAACGTGGAAATGCACTCATTTAGCCCCTGCTAAAGAGCAATCACTGTTAGCCAAGGCAACTAAAAGAAGCACAAAATTACAAAATTCCCTCATATAATCTGAGGGAGAAAACTCATGCAAAAAATTACTTCAAAAATTTCTCTTGGGGGCTTTATATCCCTCTTGAACCATCTCCATCATAACGTTATCCCATTATAAATATCCCATGATTTCTTCCAATATTAAATAAAAAAACTAATTTTTTTAGCTGAAAGTAAGGAGCGACATTAAAACTTAAAACGAACAGAAATTACTCCGTATATGAAATGGGTTGTCCCCTCCGCAATCCCTCGCTCTTTGCGCTAAAATTTTTAATTGTTTTAAAAAGTAGAATTGTGGCAAAGAGTCAAACTTTAGCGTAAAGAGCGAGGGATTGCGGAGGGGACAACCCATTTCATATACGGAGTAATTTCTGTTCGTTTTAAGTTTTAATATCGCTCTTTACTTTCAGCTAAAAAAATTAGTTTTTTTTATTTAATTTCTGAACGTTTTTGAATTAATGCATGTTTGGGTTTGGCTCTCCGCACACAAATTATTAAAATAAAATTTGTATATTAATTCTTTTTTTGGCTAAATGGCTTTCTCTTAGTTTTGATCAGACGATTTTGAGAAATAAGGGGTGGAGAAGGAGGTCTAGTTGCCCTCCAATTTTTCGGTTACTAGAACTTTTAATTTTTAACGAACGGTTTTATTAGTAAAAAAATATACGTAACTTAAGAATTAACTTACGTAACAAACTTTCATAATCTTATATTTTTATT
The DNA here is from genome assembly GCF_032884065.1 of Artemia franciscana. Lineage (NCBI taxonomy): Eukaryota > Metazoa > Arthropoda > Branchiopoda > Anostraca > Artemiidae > Artemia > Artemia franciscana. The sequence continues at coordinate 8,158,993 of NC_088868.1, forward strand.
ATGTATACGAGGGGGTTTGTACCCTCGTTAATACCTCGCTGTTTACACTAAATCGTAAGTTTTGTCCCAATTCTTTAAGAATGACCCCTGAATCAGAAAGGCCGTAGAATAAATAGTTGAAATTACTAAAAATACTTCAGCATAAAGAGCGAGGTATTTATCTCCTCCTAAATACCTCGCTCTTTATGCTAAAGTATTTTTAGAACCCCTCATATGCGTAATAATCTCTGATCGTTTTAAGTTTCAATGCTACTCCTTCATTTCATTTGAAAAAACGTTATCATGTTTATTTTTCATTGTTTTTTTTATAGTAATGCTAGAAAATCCTGCGCCCTTTTCATTGAATTTTTCTTCCCCCATAACAGATTCCTCCAAGGAAAGATCCTCCAACATAGCAACCACCCCTCAGCCCCACCCTGGGGCTGTTTTTTATAAAAACAAAAGCAAAATTAAAACAACTTATAAGACAAAACACCAGCTTAGACTTCGTTGTTGCTTCAAACTTTTATTAATTCAAGTAATATTCATGATCTCAACCGTTGCACCATAGACAAAACCTATAGTTTTCAATGTGTTTGGTTAATTTGGCACGGGTAAACGGCGGGAGTAAGTGTGTCCTGAGAAGCAAATTGTCTAAACAGTTATTCCAAGTTCTAACAACCATTTTATTTGCTTTTTTTTTTATAAAAACAAAAGGAAGATTAAAACAACTTATAAGACAAAACACCAGCTTAGACCTGTTTGTTGATGCAAACTTTTATTAATTCAAGTAATATTCATGATCTCAACCGTTGCACCATAATATATATTCCAAAAACACCTTTTGTAATATTTAAACAGCTTATCACAATATTCAATAAATTACTGTTCCTCACCATAGTCATAGTTTAGACTTGTTTGTTCTTCCAAATTATTATTAATTCAAGTCGTATTCATGATCTCAACCATTGCACCATATTGTATATTCCAAGGTTTGTAATATTTAAACAGTTTATCACAATATTCAAAAAATTACTGTTCATCATCTCCAAAAACATTATAATTCATAGTCTGTTACCGGTATAGATTTTAATATGATTTTCGAAATTTGGCTTTTGAACAAACCTTTTCCGACACAAATCAAAACAACTTAGAAGACAAATCACTAGTTTAGACTTGTTTGTTGTTTCCAGCTATCAATAATTCAAGTCATATTCATGATATCAACCGTTACACCAGACTATATATTCCAAGTAAACCTTTTGTAATATTTGAACAGTTTATCACATTATTCAATAAATTATTGTTCCTTATCTCTAAAAACATTATAATTTATAGTCTGTTACCAGTATAGATGTTAATATGATTTTCGAAATTTGGCTTTTGAACAAACTTTTTCCGACACAAATTAAAACAACTTATAAGACAAAACACTAGTTTAGACTTGTTTGTTGTTTCCAACTATCAATAATTCAAGTCATATTCATGATATCAACCGTTACACCAGACTATATATTCCAAGTAAACCTTTTGTAATATTTGAACAATTTATCATATTATTCAATAAATTATTGTTCCCTATCTCCAAAAACATTATAATTTATAGTCTGTTACCGGTATGGATCTTAACATGATTTTTGAGATTTGGCTTCTGAACAAACCTTTTCCGACACAAACCAAAACAACTTATAAGACAAAACACAAGTTTAGACATGTTTGTTGTTTCCAATTATCATTAATTTAAGTCATATTCATGATATCAACCGTTACACCATATTATATATTACAAGGGAACCTTTTGTAATATTTAAACAGTTTATCACAATATTCAAGAAATTATTGTTCATCATCTCCAAAAATATTATAATTTATAGTTTGTCACCAGTATAGATCTAAATATGATTTTCGAAATTTGGCTTTTGAACAAACCTTTTCTGACACAAATCAAAACAACTTATAAGACAAAACACAAGTTTAGATTTGTTTGTTGTTTCCAATTATCATTAATTCAAGTCATATTCATGATATCAACCGTTACACCAGACTATATATTCCAAGTGAACCTTTTGTAATGTTTAAACAGTTTATCACAGTATTCAAGAAATTACTGCTCCTTATCTCGAGGAACATTATAATTTATGATCTGTCACCAGTATGTATTTTAATATGATTTTCGAAATTTGGCTTTTGAGCAAATTTCTTCCGACATATTTCACATTCATATGGCTTCTCAACGAAATGGGTTCTGATGTGGATATTATAATGTTTACTCCGAGAAAATGTTTTACTGCATTTGTAACATTCAAATAGTTTGTCACAATGGTGACTTCGTACATGTCTATTCAAACTCGTTTTGGTGGTATACATTTTCTCGCAAGATGCACAATCGTATGTTTTTTCTCTGTACTGAGTTCTACGACGTTTTGTAGGCACAGATTTATTAGAAAAATCTTTCTGAGAAACTGCAATCTTGTTCTTCCTTTCTTCGGCTGTAGACATTATTTGAACGTTACTTGGTATTGTCTCTAAAGTGACATATAGAGGGTCCAATTCTTCTTTGGGGCTCAGATTTGTGTAATCAGCGGCAAAAGTTATTTCTTCTTTCGGTATAAAAATAGTACTCCGAGCAGGTAATTTTAATTTAATATCTATAATAGGAAGAAAAATCTCAAATTTTATAAATTCACATAAGAAAAAATCGCTAGTTTAGACTTGTTTGTTGTTTCCATCTATCAATAATTCAAGTCATATTCATGATATCAACCGTTACACCAGACTATATATTCCAAGTAAACCTTTTGTAACATTTGAACAGTTTATCACATTATTCAATAAATTATTGTTCCTTATCTCTAAAAACATTATAATTTATAGTCTGTTACCAGTATAGATGTTAATATGATTTTCGAAATTTGGCTTTTGAACAAACCTTTTCCGACACAAATCAAAACAACTTAGAAGACAAATCACTAGTTTAGACTTGTTTGTTGTTTCCAGCTATCAATAATTCAAGTTATATTCATGATATCAACCGTTACACCAGACTATATATTCCAAGTAAACCTTTTGTAATATTTGAACAGTTTATCACATTATTCAATAAATTATTGTTCCTTATCTCTAAAAACATTATAATTTATAGTCTGTTACCAGTATAGATGTTAATATGATTTTCGAAATTTGGCTTTTGAACAAACTTTTTCCGACACAAATTAAAACAACTTATAAGACAAAACACTAGTTTAGACTTGTTTGTTGTTTCCAACTATCAATAATTCAAGTCATATTCATGATATCAACCGTTATACCAGACTATATATTCCAAGTAAACCTTTTGTAATATTTGAACAATTTATCATATTATTCAATAAATTATTGTTCCCTATCTCCAAAAACATAATAATTTATAGTCTGTTACCGGTATGGATCTTAACATGATTTTTGAGATTTGGCTTCTGAACAAACCTTTTCCGACACAAACCAAAACAACTTATAAGACAAAACACAAGTTTAGACATGTTTGTTGTTTCCAATTATCATTAATTTAAGTCATATTCATGATATCAACCGTTACACCATATTATATATTACAAGGGAACCTTTTGTAATATTTAAACAGTTTATCACAATATTCAAGAAATTATTGTGCATCATCTCCAAAAATATTATAATTTATAGTTTGTCACCAGTATAGATCTAAATATGATTTTCGAAATTTGGCTTTTGAACAAACCTTTTCTGACACAAATCAAAACAACTTATAAGACAAAACACAAGTTTAGATTTGTTTGTTGTTTCCAATTATCATTAATTCAAGTCATATTCATGATATCAACCGTTACACCAGACTATATATTCCAAGTGAACCTTTTGTAATGTTTAAACAGTTTATCACAGTATTCAAGAAATTACTGCTCCTTATCTCGAGGAACATTATAATTTATGATCTGTCACCAGTATGTATTTTAATATGATTTTCGAAATTTGGCTTTTGAGCAAATTTCTTCCGACATATTTCACATTCATATGGCTTCTCAACGAAATGGGTTCTGATGTGGATATTATAATGTTTACTCCGAGAAAATGTTTTACTGCATTTGTAACATTCAAATAGTTTGTCACAATGGTGACTTCGTATATGTCTATTCAAACTCGTTTTGGTGGTATACATTTTCTCGCAAGATGCACAATCGTATGTTTTTTCTCTGTACTGAGTTCTACGACGTTTTGTAGGCACAGATTTATTAGAAAAATCTTTCTGAGAAACTGCAATCTTGTTCTTCCTTTCTTCGGCTGTAGACATTATTTGAACGTTACTTGGTATTGTCTCTAAAGTGACATATAGAGGGTCCAATTCTTCTTTGGGGCTCAGATTTGTGTAATCAGCGGCAAAAGTTATTTCTTCTTTCGGTATAAAAATAGTACTCCGAGCAGGTAATTTTAATTTAATATCTATAATAGGAAGAAAAATCTCAAATTTTATAAATTCACATAAGAAAAAATCGCTAGTTTAGACTTGTTTGTTGTTTCCAGCTATCAATAATTCAAGTCATATTCATGATATCAACCGTTACACCAGACTATATATTCCAAGTAAACCTTTTGTAACATTTGAACAGTTTATCACATTATTCAATAAATTATTGTTCCTTATCTCTAAAAACATTATAATTTATAGTCTGTTACCAGTATAGATGTTAATATGATTTTCGAAATTTGGCTTTTGAACAAACTTTTTCCGACACAAATTAAAACAACTTATAAGACAAAACACTAGTTTAGACTTGTTTGTTGTTTCCAACTATCAATAATTCAAGTCATATTCATGATATCAACCGTTACACCAGACTATATATTCCAAGTAAACCTTTTGTAATATTTGAACAGTTTATCATATTATTCAATAAATTATTGTTCCCTATCTCCAAAAACATTATAATTTATAGTCTGTTACCGGTATGGATCTTAACATGATTTTTGAGATTTGGCTTCTGAACAAACCTTTTCCGACACAACGAACAGAAAATATTATAATGTTTACTCAGAGAAAATGTTTTACTGCATTTGTAACATTCAAATAGTTTGTCACAATGGTGACTTCGTACATGTCTATTCAAACTCGTTTTGGTGGTATACATTTTCTCGCAAGATGCACAATCGTATGTTTTTTCTCTGTACTGAGTTCTACGACGTTTTGTAGGCACAGATTTATTAGAAAAATCTTTCTGAGAAACTGCAATCTTGTTCTTCCTTTCTTCGGCTGTAGACATTATTTGAACGTTACTTGGTATTGTCTCTAAAGTGACATATAGAGGGTCCAATTCTTCTTTGGGGCTCAGATTTGTGTAATCAGAGGCAAAAGTTATTTCTTCTTTCAGTATAAAAATAGTACTCCGAGCAGGTAATTTTAATTTAATATCTATAATAGGAAGAAAAATCTCAAATTTTATAAATTCACATAAGAAAAAATCGCTTTTAAGATTTGCATAAAAGTTCAAATCTAGAAAACCGTACATGGTTTACAAAATTTCAGCAAGAGCATAGCATCCTCTGGCTACCTATTATCAAAACTATAATATGACACGAGCATCAAAGGCACAGGCAAAGCCTGTCAGAGCCTCTTCAGAAAACTGATCACCTTCCCCCATATAGTCCAAACAACTAATTTTGTTGCAACTATTTGTAAGGTTAACAGGTATTAAGATGAATATTTCAGGAAATATATGAATATAAAGGTTATCAAAATGGCATATTGGCAGTATAAAAGCCACAGCTAGTTGTATTAAGTCGAAACCTCACGGAGTTGATGTTCGTTTTCTGTTCGTTCGTTTATTTCTGTTCGTTTTAAGTTTTAATGTCGCTCTTTACTTTCAGCTAAAAAAATTAGTTTTTTTTATTTAATTTCTGAACGTTTTTGAATTAATGCATGTTTGGTTTTGGCTCTCCGCACACAAATTATTAAAATAAAATTAGTATATTAATTCTTTTTTTGGCTAAATGGCTTTCTCTTAGTTTTGATCAGACGATTTTGAGAAATAAGGGTTGGAGAAGGAGGTCTAGTTGCCCTCCAATTTTTCGGTTACTTAAAAAGGCAACTAGAACTTTTAATTTTTAACGAACGGTTTTATTAGTAAAAAATATACGTAACTTAAGAATTAACTTACGTAACAAACTTTCATAATCTTATATTTTTATTATGTATACGAGGGGGTTTGTACCCTCGTTAATACCTCGCTGTTTACACTAAATCGTAAGTTTTGTCCCAATTCTTTAAGAATGACCCCTGAATCAGAAAGGCCGTAGAATAAATAGTTGAAATTACTAAAAATACTTCAGCATAAAGAGCGAGGTATTTATCTCCTCCTAAATACCTCGCTCTTTATGCTAAAGTATTTTTAGAACCCCTCATATGCGTAATAATCTCTGATCGTTTTAAGTTTCAATGCTACTCCTTCATTTCATTTGAAAAAACGTTTTCATGTTTATTTTTCATTGTTTTTTTTATAGTAATGCTAGAAAATCCTGCGCCCTTTTCATTGAATTTTTCTTCCCCCATGACAGATTCCTCCAAGGAAAGATCCTCCAACATAGCAACCACCCCTCAGCCCCACCCCCAAACAAAATAAAATCCCCCTGAAAACGTCTGTACACTTCCCAATAACCATTACTATACGTAAACACTGGTCAAAGTTTGTAACTTGCAGCCCCTCCCCCAGGGATTGTGGGGGAGTAAGTCATCCCCAAAGACATACTTATTATGGTTTTCGACTATGCTGAACAAATGGCTATCTCAAAATTTTGATACGTTGACTTTGGGAAAAAATGAGCGTGGGAGGGGGCCTAGATGCCGTCCAATTTTTTTGGTCACTTAATAAGGGCACTATAACTTTTCATTTCCGTTAGAATGAGCCCTCTTGCGACATTCTAGGACCACTTGGTCGATACAATGACCCCTGGGAAAAAAAAAAAACAAAAAAAACAAACAAATAAACACGCACCCGTGATTTGTCTTCTGGCAAAAAATACAAAATTCCACAATTTTTGTAGATAGGAGCTTGAAACTTCTACAGTAGGGTTCTCTGATATTCTGAATCTGATGGTGTCATTTTCGTTAAGATTCTACGACTTTTAGGGGGTGTTTCCCCCTATTTTCTTAAATAATGCAAATTTTCTCAGGCTCGTAACTTTTGATGGGTAAGACTAAACTTGATGAAACTTATATTTTAAAATCAGAATTAAAATGCGATTCTTTTGATGTAGCTATTGATATCAAAATTCCATTTTTTAGAGTTTTGGTTACTATTGAGCCGGGTCGCTCCTTACTACAGTTCGTTACCACGAACTGTTTGAAAGGTTAAACAAATGTATAAAACGTAACGATAAAATTGAAACAAGTATAAGCGTATCCCAAGAATTTTGAATGGTCCTAGCACTTTGAAAAATGAAAAAGAAATGAACAGTGAAGGCAATTGAGAAGCAAATTGTCTAAACAGTTTTTCCGAGTTCTAACAACCATTTTATTTGCTTTTTTTTATAAAAACAAAAGCAAAATTAAAACAACTTATAAGACAAAACACCAGCTTAGACTTCGTTGTTGCTTCAAACTTTTATTAATTCAAGTAATATTCATGATCTCAACCGTTGCACCATAATATATATTCCAAAAACACCTTTTGTAATATTTAAACAGCTTATCACAATATTCAATAAATTACTGTTCCTCACCATAGTCATAGTTTAGACTTGTTTGTTCTTCCAAATTATTATTAATTCAAGTCGTATTCATGATCTCAACCATTGCACCATATTGTATATTCCAAGGTTTGTAATATTTAAACAGTTTATCACAATATTCAAAAAATTACTGTTCATCATCTCCAAAAACATTATAATTCATAGTCTGTTACCGGTATAGATTTTAATATGATTTTCGAAATTTGGCTTTTGAACAAACATTTTCCGACACAAATCAAAACAACTTAGAAGACAAATCACTAGTTTAGACTTGTTTGTTGTTTCCAGCTATCAATAATTCAAGTCATATTCATGATATCAACCGTTACACCAGACTATATATTCCAAGTAAACCTTTTGTAATATTTGAACAATTTATCATATTATTCAATAAATTATTGTTCCCTATCTCCAAAAACATTATAATTTATAGTCTGTTACCGGTATGGATCTTAACATGATTTTTGAGATTTGGCTTCTGAACAAACCTTTTCCGACACAACGAACAGAAAATATTATAATGTTTACTCAGAGAAAATGTTTTACTGCATTTGTAACATTCAAATAGTTTGTCACAATGGTGACTTCGTACATGTCTATTCAAACTCGTTTTGGTGGTATACATTTTCTCGCAAGATGCACAATCGTATGTTTTTTCTCTGTACTGAGTTCTACGACGTTTTGTAGGCACAGATTTATTAGAAAAATCTTTCTGAGAAACTGCAATCTTGTTCTTCCTTTCTTCGGCTGTAGACATTATTTGAACGTTACTTGGTATTGTCTCTAAAGTGACATATAGAGGGTCCAATTCTTCTTTGGGGCTCAGATTTGTGTAATCAGAGGCAAAAGTTATTTCTTCTTTCAGTATAAAAATAGTACTCCGAGCAGGTAATTTTAATTTAATATCTATAATAGGAAGAAAAATCTCAAATTTTATAAATTCACATAAGAAAAAATCGCTTTTAAGATTTGCATAAAAGTTCAAATCTAGAAAACCGTACATGGTTTACAAAATTTCAGCAAGAGCATAGCATCCTCTGGCTACCTATTATCAAAACTATAATATGACACGAGCATCAAAGGCACAGGCAAAGCCTGTCAGAGCCTCTTTAGAAAACTGATCACCTTCCCCCATATAGTCCAAACAACTAATTTTGTTGCAACTATTTGTAAGGTTAACAGGTTTTAAGATGAATATTTCAGGAAATATATGAATATAAAGGTTATCAAAATGGCATATTGGCAGTATAAAAGCCACAGCTAGTTGTATTAAGTCGAAACCTCACGGAGTTGATGTTCGTTTATTTCTGTTCGTTTTAAGTTTTAATGTCGCTCTTTACTTTCAGCTAAAAAAATTAGTTTTTTTTATTTAATTTCTGAACGTTTTTGAATTAATGCATGTTTGGTTTTGGCTCTCCGCACACAAATTATTAAAATAAAATTTGTATATTAATTCTTTTTTTGGCTAAATGGCTTTCTCTTAGTTTTGATCAGACGATTTTGAGTGGAACTTTTAGGGAACGTTTAGGGGGAGCCCTAGGGGCATATAAGGTTTTTTATAGAAAGCCTTGTCGTAAAAACCTTAAAAGGAGCTCATTCGATTAGAAATTGAGAGGACTAGTACCCTTTTACATAGTCAAAAGTGATTGGAGCGTGAATCCCCACCACGCCCAACATTTCCCCAAACACTTCCGATCAACCTTTTGATATAGTTATTTTGTTCAACGTAGTTGAAAGGTCAGGAATTTATGTCTTTGAGGATGACAAATTACCCCCAGCCCTCAGGGCAAGGATTGTAAGTTGTGTCCTGGGGGCATGTAAGGCTTTTATAGAAAGTGGGGTGACATAAACTTCGGAGGGAGCTCATTGGATTGGTAATCAGAAGCTCTAGTGCTCTTTTTAAGAGTCAAGGTGATCGGAGGGCAGATATCTATCTCTCCCCCCCGCCCACACACATACACGTTGTAGTGTCCCGAAATGCATCCAATAGAAATTTTTATACAGTCATTTTTATTGAAAATTGTTTAAATACCATAAAAAAAGCTTTAGAGGTTGAAACAAACCCCAGAGCTTGGGGGTAAGGGTTGTAAATTATCCCAGGGGGTATTTAAGGTTTTTGTGGAAGGGATGGTTGTATAAACTATCCCCCCACGTTCATCATTTCCCCACAGACATCCAATCAAAATTTGGAGATAGCAATTTGTTCATTGTAGTGTCCTGAAATTGTGTCTTTGAGGAAGACACATTTGATTGTCACCACAACCAAATAAAAATTACCGACTTTTCACCAAGAAAATCACCAAAATCACCAAAAAATTGATAGTCGATAATGATAGGCTTTACACCCAAAAGAAACGTTGAGCACCCTAAGGTAAGGCATTACGTTTTTCAAAGGCCTTCAACTACTTCAAGAAGGAAGAGAATTTATGTCAAAAAACGGAATTTCAATCAAAAACTGAAGTTGTGATTCAAAATCTTATTTCTGAACATAAAAAGAGCTTTTTATTTACATAACTACAATTTTATTTTTCTTTGTCTTTACTTCCCAAATCCTTCTTTTTGCTTTTTTCTTGGTTTCCATTATAACAAATAACCACAATACTCCTCTTTCGTTCTCAAATCGAATTTTATTTGCTTATGAGCGTTTTTGATCCCAGTACCACAGCATGCATCCTTATTGTTAAACTTTAGCTTTGAAAAAGACCACTCAAATGGCGTCAATTTCTTATATATTTCTTTTGCCCCTGGAAAATTGTAATGGGTCAAGCCTAAGCCGAAATGTCAGACAAACAGTGATAAATCTTATTTCCCTGGTTCCTCTAATAAGAACCCTGCTCTGATCAATCATCTAAACACTGTGGTTTGGAGGTAACATACAAAAGCAGCACCTTGGCAAAAAACGCAAGGACAGAGTGAACGCAATTCTACCAGCCAGCAGAAACAGATTTCATCATTAAGTTTTTAGCAGCAGTCATTTTTCAAACCCATCACTTCACAAAATGTACCTGACAGGGTTGCCCCCCCCCTACTTGTGCTACATTTATTGTTAATAGCCCCGTTAATTAATACGTCAGCTCTTACATCATAATGAATTCCCAAGATCTATATTGAATCTTCAAGAATTTTAGGTCTAATGCTTTAGTTTATCTATACGCCAACAAGTTAGATAAGCAGAGAAGACATAAAAAAGAGCAAAAAGGACGGTGAATACTTATAGTATCTAAATAGCTATCCGTGAGTCCTGTCCTCAAATTGGAAGTGAGAAGGATAACTTGAGACGAAGACAAACTATTTGAAGTCAATTTTCACCTCATATTTCATCTGATTCTAATCACATTTTGAGAAAGAGAATGGAGTTAGGGAGACTTAATCACTTATCATTTGTTGTACCCAATAGCTTTTTTCATTAGTTTTTTCATTAGATACTAACCAGTTGGAGTGAAAACAGTAAATTTTCATCTTAATCAACCAAGTTACCACAAGTTGTAAAATCAGCCTCAACACTTTCAAATTTTTGAACAATTAGTACTGAAATGAAATAGGAAATCTTGCAATTATTGTGCAAAAATTAAATCCATATATTTCTTTCCTCGTTTGGAGGTATAACAAGGTAGTTCTACTAATATTGCAAGGTGGTTTTCTATTTGATTATTAGTTACCTTAAATAAAAAATAAATAAAAAAACCTATCAAACAATCAAAATAAAATGAGGGCAGCACAAAATAGTAATACAATATAACTGGGCTGAAACAACAGTGAAAAGGAGCTTGAAAAAAAAGGAATAAAGCATATTTCCTCCCTTTGTCTCAAGGTTACTTGTCTACTATAGGAATAATAAAACATGACCCCATACTGAAATTAGTTCAGCCCAAAAACCAGCAATCACAGGGAATGTGGATTATATCGAATTTAATCTATAGTATGAATACGATAGGCCAGAGCAGGAATATCAGAACTAAATTTAATGTAGTACCAACACAGTGGGAGGATGTTACAGCTGCAGCTCAGTTCCGAGATACTTTGCAAGGTTTCCGAGACGCCTTACGCACCATTCTTGTCTTTGGAGGATCTAAGGGTAAGGTTAATCAAACGTGAAACAACTCTAGTTAGGCTTGTCCCATGTCAACATTCTGTACATGAGAAAATCAGCTGAAAAATTTAGCTACTTAATTTCTCCCTCAAAAGTCCATTTATTTTAATACCAAAGATTAATTTATGAGCAAGCTCCCATCAGAAACTCAATTGAGCTAAGCCTAATCTAGGTTCTGGTAAGGGTGAACTACGTAGGTTTTTATATGTGTCACAGGCAAGTAGGTTCTACAAAAGCCTAAAGAAAAAAAATCCGTTGTGACAATTTCTCTGTTTAGTGTGTTCAAAATGTACGCTGTGTGCAAAACCTAGTATCTTTTTTTTCCTTTCCCTGAGAATGGAAAGGATACATTGACATGTATTTCAAATTTTAACTATATCGAATTCAATTGCCAAAAGGACACAGAGAAGCGCCATTCTTTAGAAATATTGAATAAAAAAAGAAACAAAATATGAAAGTCACGGATTATTTCACCTCAATAAAACAGTGAAGACCAATCATGCATGGAACATCAACAACTTTAGTAGAAAATCACCAAATTTAATGAAAATCAATAAATTAAAGAAGTAAAAATCACCAGATTAAAGAAAATCAACATCTGATGATAAATCACCAGCGGTGGCAACCCTGGTTGTAAGTCATGTCTCGGAGGCATATGACGTTTTTTTTTTAAGGAAAGTGGTTATATATACTTCGGAGAGGATTCATTGGATTGCTAATCTGAAGTTCTAGTGCCCTTTTTAAGTGTCAAAGTGATCAGAAGGGAGCTACCCCTCCCCATCCCCCAAAGAAAAACGTCGAGTTTTCCCAAAATATGTCGAATGAAAATTTTGAGACGGTCATTTTATTCAAAATAGTCCAAAGATCACAGGACAATGCTTTTGGGTTTGATACAAACCACCAGAACATAGGGACGAGGATTGTAAGTTATACCACGGGACGTTCAAGGTTCTTGTGGAAGGGATGGTTGTTCAACTTTAGAAGAGGCTGATTTGGTTGAAAATTGGAAGTTCTGGTTCCTTTTTAAGGGTCAAAAGTGATGGAGGGTATTTAGCCCCCCACCGTCTTCCCGACAACCCCTTTTTTCACCAAATACATATGATTGAAACTATGAGATAGCAATTTTATTTCAAATTAGTCCAAAGAGCATATAGTAATACCTCTAGGGGTCACACAACCCCCCAGCACCCTGAGGATAGGGATGTAAGTCATGGCCTGGGATATAAGGTTTTTATGGAGATGTTTTTCAGGGTTGGCCTTGGGGCAAGGGCTTTCAGTTATGCCCTAGGGGCATATAAAGTTCTTATGGAATGGGTGGGTCGTATAAAATTAATGTTATTGAACTAAATTAATATTCATGTAAATGTTATTAAAAAAAGGTATACATGTTTGACTTCAACTTCCCCAAAATATGGAGGGCGTTAAGATGATTCTTCCAGGGAGTTGTAAGGGGAGTGATGAACTAAATCGTAACATGCTATGTGTATATGAGTTGTCAAAAGGGTGTAACTCAGAAATGACTGAGCACCCTATATTAGTTTAGAATTTTCAGGAAATGATAAGGGAGATGATCAATTGACCAAAAAGGCAATATTTGCACGCCACTACTACTATAACTACTGCCACATCAAGTACTATTACCACTATCACTAATATTACTACTTCTTTAGTGAGTATAAATGTCTGAAAAAACGTCGAGGGGAAAGTTAAACTAAATTAAAATATACCATGTGTTTACATATAACTGATACAGACTTATCAGCAATATTTTTGGAACGGCTTATCACATCAAGAGAAAACACCAGGGGCGTCATAAGCGGGATGTTCAGTTAACCAAAGACAAAATGTACCTGTTACTACTGCCATTAATACTGCTGCCACTACTGTTACTACTTATAATTATACATTATCACTGCTACTACTGTTCCTACTACTACTACTACTACTATCATACTAGTACAATTAAGGCTGCACGGATGAAGGTGGAAATTTGACAGATTATTAAGGGGGAATCTGAGCTAAATCAAAAAACATTATGTGCCTGCAGATTGTCAAATGGGCGTATCTCAAGAACTGATTTGGTTATTAAATTGAAGCAATCGGAGAATACTTAAAGGGGAAGATCACTTGACAAAAAGGTAATACACACATTGAGCCGTCCTGGCCGAGTGGGTTGGTGCGCTGGATTCGGGGTCCCTTGTCTGAGAGGACGCGGGTCCGAATCCCGGTGTACCAATTCTTCAGTTTGGGACGGGGGTCAGTGGCGTGACTCTATAAGCTTAGCCAGAGTCGACCCAGCTCTAAATGGGTACCTGGAGAAATCTGGGGAAGGTAAACAGGAAGGGGGTGCGAAAGCACAGGATGGCTGGCCCCCAGCCCCCCATTGCACTTCCTGGCTGAAGGGCCAAGAAACGGAGATCAGCACCGCCGGTACGGACTGTAAAGTCTAATGCCGTATCCTTTACCTTTGCTCGTTTTTACCTTAATACACACATGTCGCTACTAACACTGATACCACTGCTACTTTTTTTTATACTACTACTGCTACTAAACTACTCCAACTACTGCTTCAATTACAACAACTTGTAAGGCAAAGAGCATGTGAAAAGAGCGTCAAAATGGTTTCAAAAGCACATTTCAACAATATTTTTGGAATAACCTAACGTGCCAAGGTGAAACTTCCGGGGCATCATGAAAGCGATGCTCAACTGACTAAAAGGCAATTTGCACATGCTACTACCGCTATTGCTGCTGCTGCTACTATGGTTACTCCTACTACAAGGGGCGTATCTACAGAATTTTTATTGATGGGGGGCAAGAGGGGGTGCTATTGAAGTTGGTGCTATTAAAGCGGTAGCGAAGAAAAGTAAATATTTAACAAATAGGCTACTCAGTGAATTTAAAAACATGACGCAATACATTATAAACAATGATAACGCATTTAAAAATCATAAATATAAGCGCTGGGGCTTGACTTTTACTGAAATTGTAAAATGAGCTGCTGCAGACGACAGTGTTATAGCATAAACAAGCTTTCGTGAGCCACGGTGAATATCGTATACTAGAGGTGGCCAACCCGTGGGCCGCATGTGGCCCGCCAAAAACATTTTTGCGACCCACGAGATTCACCAAACTCTTATATTCTGTGCTTTCATGATGCGCACACATCTTGGAACATCACAAGTTCAATGGTTAACTCTTAAAAATGTTGTTTATCGTAATACTATATTGCTACAATCGTAATTATGGAGTTTAAATGAGTTGTAAATATGTACTTCATAGTGGTGATACATGTCGACGTAATATGGAAAAAGTCCCCATTTATTTATATATTCAACATGTTAAGTGAAATATACGCAAATCTTTACAAATTTCTTTCCGTATTCTATCTAACTCCACTGCGTCATAATGGCTGACAATCTTATATCCAATAGTCGTCCAGAATTGTTGGGGAATGTTGATAGGGAAACAAAGGAAAAAAGAGACATCATTGATGCCCAGTGGTCAGAATTAGTCTAGGAAATACTTTGTGAAAATAGACTTTTTTTTAACCTAATA
The DNA here is from genome assembly GCF_032884065.1 of Artemia franciscana. Lineage (NCBI taxonomy): Eukaryota > Metazoa > Arthropoda > Branchiopoda > Anostraca > Artemiidae > Artemia > Artemia franciscana. Next base: position 8,174,354 of record NC_088868.1, read on the forward strand.
TGCTCTGGAAAAATTTGCGGTTGGTGAGAGATGGCAGAAGGTATCAATGTTTGATGATCTTGGCGAACTTATGTTGCTGCTGTGTTATTTCCCCCATTCGTCTGCAGTCAGAACTGCAGTTCTCAGTTTTGTCAAACATGAAGACAAAGCTTCGGAATAGGCTGAAGACAGAAACTGTTACTGAAATGATACGCACGAAACAAATGGTGCGCAGCGAAAATGAAAATTGGGGAGTAGCGACTTGGGACATACCGCCGTAGTTGGTGTCAAGAATCTCAAGGTGGAAACCAAGAGAACCTTCTTTAACTGCTCAGGATGAGGTTATAGATTTTGTGAACATTAAAGAATAGTTCAGATTGTTTTTTTTTTCCTCAGATTGTTTCTTTGAGCACTTAGCTAACAACCTTGCTGGAATACCGAATGTGGATATAGTTTAGTCCAGGCACGCAACTGGATGTAAAAGTGTCTACCACTATTCCATTCGAGGGGGGTTTGGTTCCCAGAAAATAGTTACCGCATTTGTTACTTTGCTCCTGTTTGCATTGCTTGTCTGGATGTGCTTATGTCAGGTCATTTTTGAGGTTGGAATTTTTTCGTCTTCATGGAAACTACCGGAAGGGACATATATTTCGTTTTTTTTTTTTTTTTTTTTTTTTTTTTTATATTCGAAGATTCATTTGTTTGCTAAAATTGATTTGTGATTCGTTCTAACACCTGATCTCGAGAAGATTATCATTTTAATGAAAAAAGTTTTTATAAGGATGGTAATCTCTAGAAGTTTCTTCTTTGTCAGGAACTGAAACTACCAATAGCAGTAAACTGCAGTCTACTCAGAGAGTAAATTACTGTGTAATATACGGAGCTGCACAAAGCCACAAAATTTCGTATGCAAAATTTAAACTTACAACGCTTGCTGTGGGGGACGTTGTACTAACCCAAAGACAATATTTGCATTATAATACTACTGCTTCTACTCCTACAACTACTACTACTATTATTACTACTACTACTGCTGCTAAAGCTAAGGCTATTGCTATTAACTCTACTCCTACTGCTACTGCTATAACTAATGGTGCTAGTACTACTAATAAACCTAGGGGTATTAAGGCGAAAATCTCGGAGAATATTGTAGCCCTATTGAAATAAGTTGAAACACGCTATGCCATATCAGTTGTCAAGAGCTTCAGGACTAAATGCTTCAGGGCCGATTGATGGTTTTAAATTTAAAATTTCACCGTGTGTTGAAGGGGATGACAAAAAAAGCATGTTATTTGCATACTGCTACTGCTGCTACTACAACTATTGCTACTACACAAGCTAGGGGTGTTAAAGTTAAGTTTTCAAGGAATATTTAGGCGGATGCTGAACTAGATCCAAACAAATCATGATCATCTAGATTGCCAATAGGGTGACAAAGCATTATTGAATACATTATTGAATGCATGGCTAAATGTTGTTTTTAGATGTGAAATTATTTTTTTTTTGTATTTTAGAGTTTATCACGATATGTTGTTTCTTTCTTTTTTTCCAATGCACTCCATCACTTCATTATTTTGTATGATGGGTTATAAATACATACATACATACATGCATAGGTATATTTTTTGCAAATAGTACGAAGTTTTATTTTTCATGTCAAAAAGAGGAGGTATAAAACGGTTTCAACCCCAAAGCTTTGTTATATGATTTTTGGACTATTTTGAATATAATTGCTATCTCCAAATTTCAATTGGATGCATTTCGGGACATCACAACGCTTCTTTGTGAGAAGGAGGGTAGCAGCCGTCCGATCACTGTAACTCTTAAAAAGGGCAGTAGAGCTTCTGATTACCATCCTAATAGGGCCCCTCCAAAGCTTATATAGCCATCCTTTGTATAAAAACCCGATAAGCCCCCATAGCATAACTTACAACTCATGCTCTGAGGGCTGTGGGGGGTGGGAAAGGTAGTGGTGATTATATGGGGGACATAATTTCCAGATCTTTCAACTACGCAAAACAAAGAGAAAATCTCAAGATTTTGACTGGATGTGTTTGGAAAAATGATGGACATGGGCTAGGGCTGCCTTCTATTACTTCCGAAAGTTAAACATGGCACTTGCCCCTTCAATTTCCAGTAAAATGAGCCTTTTTACAAAATTTCTGCGACTACTCTATATATAAGAAGTTCCCTGGTCTAGAACCCAAAATACAAACATAAAAAAATTGATGCAGATTTTATTCAATTTTTATTCATTTTTGGTTTAATGGAGATCTTTATTTTTATTTCAAAAACTTTTTTCGGGATAGTATATATATATATATATATATATATATATATATATATATATATATATATATATATATATATATATATATATATATATATATATATATATATATATATATATATATATATATATATATATATATATATATATATATATATATATATATATATATATATATATATATATATATATATATATATATAGCTTTAATAATTTCTACATTTTAGGGAAATCTCTCAACTCCATTCGAGCATGATCAGTTGATGTCTATACCTGACAATTTTGGTCCCAAATATCAAAGTTTTTGCACGTTCACGCTAATATAGAGTTGAGGAGACAGACTAACTCAATTGAAAAACCAAAATTTTACAGGCACTTACTTCGGGAGGTTGGAGGTTTGATGAGGGAAACTTCCAAAAGAGTCAAAGGCGAGCGCATTCTCAAAACATACATATCCAGTACTAAGGTTTTTCTAAAGTCATTCCGATGGATTAAATAATTATAAATTATCTATGCTAATGATCATGTTGGCAGCGTCAGATATAGCCTAGCAGAGAACAAACTACTGCCCCAAGCCAATACCGTAATGTTAACTGTGATTTCCGTTAGTTTTAACGGCAGAAGTTTACTGTGAAAACAAATTTGCGGAAATTACAGGAAATTGCCCGCAACCGCACGAAAATGGTATCGGATCGAAAGAAAAACTGCACCATTGGAAGCAAAATAGCAAAGAATTCCATATAGCAGCTTTACAATGTCACGTCCTGACCAAAAATCGAGGACAAAACATTTGCTTTTATGTTCTAAGGAGAAGAGAAAACAACACACAATATAAGTTCCTGACTCCTTAATTCAGTTCTTAAACGCCACTAAACTTCTTTGAAAGATACAGTGGTTTTTAAAGAAGTAATCCAATGCCACTTTGTCGCTATGATTATACAGGCTTGTACAAAATAGTTAAGTGATAGTAAAACAGAAGCAAAACAAAGTTCTTGACTCCTTAATTCAGTTCTTAAAAGCCACTACACTGTTTTAAAAATACAGTGGCTTTTAAAGAAGTAATCCAATTCCACTTTGTCGCTATAATTATGCAGGCTTGTACAAATTAGTTAAGTGATACTAAAACAGAAGCAAAACAAAGTTCTTGACTCCTTAATTACAAGCCACTTAATCTTACAAGCCACTACACTGTTTTAAAAATACAGTGGCTTTTAAAGAAGTATTCCAATTCCACTTTGTCGCTATAATTATGCAGGCTTGTACAAATTAGTTAAGTGATATTAAAACAGAAGCAAAACAAAGTTCTTGACTCCTTAATTCAGTTCTTACAAGCCACTACACTGTTTTAAAAATACAGTGGCTTTTAAAGAAGTAATCCAATTCCACTTTGTCGCTATAATTATGCAGGCTTGTACAAATTAGTTAAGTGATATTAAAACAGAAGCAAAACAAAGTTCTTGACTCCTTAATTCAGTTCTTAAAAGCCAATACACTGTTTTAAAAATACAGTGGCTTTTAAAGAAGTAATCCAATTCCACTTTGTCGCTATAATTATGCAGGCTTGTACAAATTAGTTAAGTGATATTAAAACAGAAGCAAAACAAAGTTCTTGACTCCTTAATTCAGTTCTTAAAAGCCAATACACTGTTTTAAAAATACAGTGGCTTTTAAAGAAGTAATCCAATTCCACTTTGTCGCTATAATTATGCAGGCTTGTACAAATTAGTTAAGTGATACTAAAACAGAAGCAAAACAAAGTTCTTGACTCCTTAATTACAAGCCACTTAATCTTACAAGCCACTACACTGTTTTAAAAATACAGTGGCTTTTAAAGAAGTAATCCAATTCCACTTTGTCGCTATAATTATGCAGGCTTGTACAAATTAGTTAAGTGATATTAAAACAGAAGCAAAACAAAGTTCTTGACTCCTTAATTACAAGCCACTTAATCTTACAAGCCACTACACTGTTTTAAAAATACAGTGGCTTTTAAAGAAGTAATCCAATTCCACTTTGTCGCTATAATTATGCAGGCTTGTACAAATTAGTTAAGTGATATTAAAACAGAAGCAAAACAAAGTTCTTGACTCCTTAATTCAGTTCTTACAAGCCACTACACTTGTTTTAAAGATACAGTGGCTTTTAAAGAAGTAATCCAATGCCACTTTGTCGCTATGATTATACAGGCTTGTACAAAATAGTTAAATGATATTAAAACAGCAGCAAAACAAAGTTTTGGTTTCAATCAAGTCGAAATTATACCTTCTTCCTTAACATTGCTCAAACTCACATCAAAGGAGTCAGGGTCAGGCTTGAATTGCATAAGCGTTGCAGGGGCCATAGCTGTGTCAATATCTTCAGACTTAGGAACTGACAAAAATTTGGTACTTTGAACAAGATCATCATGATCGCTCGGGTAAGTATCTCCGACTTCTGAAATAAAAATTAAAAAGCGACAGCGAGTACAACTCAAGTTGAACATGAATTTTGTTTCTGTCTTCCGATGAGGAGTATAGGACCCAATGAATCATTTTAGGAGAAGGTAAAATCAAGATGAGGTTTGCATTACTTATTTCAATTGGTTCCAATATAGGATAATGTTTTTCTATTTTTTTCAGTTTAAACCATTATTCCCTTTCTATTGTAGCAAGATCATCATGAAATACGCATACAATATTACAGTTTACTATTACCCCAAAGGCTCTTTGGCTTGTCAAGAAGAGGGAGGACTAACGAGTCACTTACTCAGAGAAGAAAAAAAAAACAGAACAAAAATTACAATAATCACAAACTCACAGAGAGAAGAGCAAAAAGGAGAAGAAAAGAAAATATAAATAAAATAAAAGTATAGAAAACAAGACTAAACAGATTGAATAGACTAAATTAATTAAGCAGATTAGTAGATTAAATAGACTCCAATGAAATAATAACAAATACATAAATGTATAAAAAAACGAAATAGATATAATCAAACAGTTCGTGGTAACGAACTGTAGTAAGGAGCAACCCGCTCAATCGTAACCGTCTAAAAAACGGAATTTTGATATCGATAGTTACATCAAAAGAATCGCATTTTAATGCTGATTTTAAATATACAAGTTTCATCAAGTTTAGTCTTACCTGTCAAAAGTAACGAGCCTGAGAAAATTTGCCTAATTTTAAAAATAGGGGGAAACATCTCCTAAAAGTTACAAAATCTTCACGGAAATCACACAATCAGATCAAGCGTATCAAAGAACCCCACTGTAGAAGTTACAAGCTCCTATCTGCAAAAATGTCAAATTTTGTATTCTTTGCCAGAATACAGATCAGGGATGCGTGTTTATTTGTTTGTTTGTTGTTTTTTTCGCCAGGGGGGGGGTGATCACATCGATCCAGTGGTCCTAGAATGTCGTGAGAGGGCTTATTCTAACGGAAAATTAGAAGTTCTAGTGCCCTTTTTAGGTTACCAAGAAATTGGAGGGCACCTAGGCCCCCTCCCACGCACATTTTTCCTCAAAGTAACCGGATCAAAATTTTGAGATAGCCACTCTGTTCAACTTAGTCGAAAACCTAATAACTATGTCATTGGGGACGACTTAATCCCTCACAGTCCCTCGGGGAGGGGCTGCAAGTTGACCACTGTTTACATACAGTAATGGTCATTATGAAGTGTACAGCCGTATTGAAATAAGTTGAAACACGCTATGCCATATCAGTTGTCAAGAGCTTCAGGACTAAATGCTTCAGGACCGAGTGATGGTTTTAAATTAAAAATTTCACCGTGTGTTGAAGGGGATGACGAAAAAAACATGTTATTTGCATACTGCTACTGCTGCTACTACAACTATTGCTACTACACTAGCTAGGGGTGTTAAAGTTAAGTTTTCAAGGAATATTTAGGCGGATGCTGAACTAGATCCAAACAAATTATGATCATCTAGATTGCCAATAGGGTGACAAAGCATTATAGAATACACGAATGGCTAAATGTTGTTTTTAGATGTGGAATTATTTTTTTTTGTATTTTAGAGTTTATCACGATATGTTGTTTCTTTCTTTTTTCCAATGCACTCCATCACTTCATTATTTTGTATGATGGGTTATAAATACATACATACATACATGCATAGGTATATTTTTTGCAAATAGTACGAAGTTTTATTTTTCATGTCAAATAGAGGAGGTATAAAACTAAATTAAACACTACTATTTGTGTCCAGATTTTTAGAAGAGTGTATGTTGTTAAAAATTGTTGAAAAATTTTCTCCAGCATGCAAATAGCAGGCCAAACTGTAAATACTTAAAGAGAAAACGAAAATATTTAAACTATTATTTTCTTTTTCTCTGAAAAGACTATGTAAATATAAAAGAAAAAAGAATTTTTAACTTTTTCTACAAAATGAATTTTTAAAGAAAAGTAAAGAACCCCATAAAACCAAAAATGAGCAAAAATAAAATAAAATAATTTACCAAGCGTAAAACTACCACAGATCAGAATCCATAAATAAAGGAAACCTACAACAAGCAGAAACTACAATAAATAAAAAAGTTAAACTAAAAAAAAAAGAAGCAGAAACTAACATTAGTAGGGCTCAAAACCACTATGCCTTCCCAAGGCCAGACCACAACTTGCACTTTACTAAAAAAAAAAATACGATTGGATGTGCATTGTCAGTTTAAAATGCATATACTGATATTTATTCCTTAAAATATTAATAGTATTTGATTATTAAAGTTATAAAAGTAAAAACATTCAATTTTTTCAGTAAAGTGCAAATTATGTTTTGGTTTTGAGCCCGTGTGAAAGTTTGCACCACCCCTTCACCTCTACAGAAATCTTGAATTCTCTGAAACGGATGAAAAACAACCGAGCCCCAGGAGTCTGTGGTATCCCTGCAGAACTGCTGAAATATGGTGGGGCAGCGACCCTTCTCTGGCTCCAAGTACTGTTTTCCATAGTATTTCGTACAGAATGTATTCCAAAAGACTGGCGAGCGGGCATCATCCTGCCTCTCTGGAAACGGAAAGGCAGTCGCAGAATCTGCTCTAACTATCGTGGCATCACACTCCTCTCTGTGCCCGGGAAGCTCTTCGTTATGACCCTCCTGGACCGCTGTACCACTTTCCTCAGAAGCCAACGAAGAATCCAACAGGCTGGCTTCATGCCAGGAAGGTCCACCGTGGAGCAAATATGCTCCACGTGGAGCATATAGGTCCACCGTGGAGCAAATATTTATTGTAATCAAATAAAAGAACAAGTCTTTTTTAACTGCAAGTAAGGAGCAACACTAACAGAAATTACTCCGTATATGAAAGAGATTGTCCCCTTCTCAACGTCTCGCTCTTTACGCTAATTTTTTTTATTGTTTTAAAAAGTAGAGTTGTGAGAAAGAGTTCAACTTTAGCGTAAAGAATGGGCGTTGAGGATGGGACAATCCCTTTCACATAGGAATAATTTCTGCTCGTTTTAAGTTTTAATGTCGCTCCTTACTTGCAGTTAAAAAAACTTGTTTTTTATTTAATTTCTGAACGTTTTTGAATTAATGCATGTTTTGATTTTGACTCTCCGCTACATGAATAATTAAAACAAAATTTGCATATAATTTTTTTTTTTGCTAAATGGCTTTCTCATAGTTTTGATTGGACGATTCTGATAAAAAATGGGGTAGGGGAGGAGGCCTAGCTGCCACCCAAGTTTTAGTTACTTAAAAGTGCAACTAAATTTTTTAAAGAACGTTTTTGTTAGTAATAAGCATACACATCTTACGGATTAACTTACGTAACGGACTCCTATATTTGTGTATTTTTATTACTTTTATTTGTGTATTTTATTAAAGTGAATTTTGTCCCAAATCCTAAAGAATGACCCCTGAATCACAAAGACCGTAAAATAAATAGTTGAAATTACTAAAAATGCTTTAGCGTAAAGAGCAAGGTATTGTGAAGGAGACACACCCCTTTATATACGTAATATTTTATGTTCATTTAAGTTTTAATGCTGCTCATTACTTCCAGTTGAAAAAAAATTATTTATTTTCTCATTGTTTTTTTTTAATAATGCTAGAAAATCCTGCGCCCCCTTCATGGAATTTCTCTTCCCTCATGATAAAGTCCTCCATGGAAAGATCCTCCGACGTAACCCCCTCCCCCCGACCCACCCCCACCCTAACATGAAAAAGCCCCCTGAAAACGTCTGTAAACTTCATAATAACCATTACTATATGTAGACAATGGTAAAAGTTTATAACTTGCAGCCCCTCCCCCGAGGACTGTGGGGGATTAAGTCGTCCTCAAAGAAATAGTTATTGATTTTTCGACTACGCTAAACAGAAAGGCTATCTCAAAATTTTGATTCGGTGACTTTCTGAAAAAATGAACTTAGAGGGGGCCGTGCCCTCCGACTTTTTGGTCACTTAAAAAGGGCACTAGAACTTTTAATTTCCGTTAGAATGAGCTCCCTCGGAACATTCTAGGACCACTGGGTCGATACGATCACCCCTGGAAAAAAACAACAAAAAAACAAACAAACAAATAAACACGCATCCGTGATCTGTCTTCTGGCAAAAAATACAAAATTCCACATTTTTGTAGATAGGAGCTTGAAACTTCTACAGTAGGGTTCTCTGATATGCTGAATCTGATGGTGTTATTTTCGTTAAGATTCTATGACTTTTAAAGGGCGTTTCCTCCTATTTTTTAAAATAAGGCTAATTTTCTCAGGCTCGTAACTTTTGATGGGTATGACTAAACTTGATGAAACTTATATATTTAAAATCAGCACTAAGATGCGATCCTTTTGTGGTAACTATTGGTATCAAAATTCCGTTTTTAGAGTTTCGGTAAAAATTAAGCAGGGTCGCTCCTTACTACAGTTCTTTTGCTACAGAACTGTTTGATTTCTGTTCGTTTTGTGTTTCACTTATTTTTCGATACTGATTTGTGTTAGTTTTACGCTTGGTAGGTTATTTTGTTTTTGCGCATTTTTGGTTTAATGGAGTTCTTCACTTTTCTTTGGAAAACTTATTTTGTGGAAAAGGTTTCTTTAATTAATCATTGTCACAGAAAACGTTTGAAGGAGTTATTCCGATTTGAAATTTAAAGCTGTTGTGCCCTATTTAAGACTCAAACGTGATTGGAGAGCAAGCGGTCCTCCTCTTTAGCAAATAACAATCCAAAGACTTCCAATCGAAACTTGTCTCAAGAGATATCGGGTATGTCAACCAGCCACAGTTATCCAACTTTCCCATTATGTTTTAAAACTAAATGTTACTTTGGAACAAGATGTTACTTTAGAACAAGGATATTAAGTTGAAACTTTCAGGACTACTATTACTACTTTTGCTCTTACATTTTAGCTAAATCATAAGAGTGTAAGTGTATCCAGTTTGTCAAAGAGCATGGATACAGTTTTTTGTATAAAGTTTTATTTGTCAGACCACCTTTGGAGGTATAAATAAAATTAATTTTGTTTTTCAAATGAAAAAGACTATGTCAATAAAAAACGAGCAGAAATTAATGTAAAAACTTTTTCCATAAAATAAGTTTTTCGAAGAAAAGTAAAGAGCTCCGTTAAACCAAAAATGAGCAGAAAACAAAGTACAAATCAACCATCAATAAATAAATGAAACCCAAAACGGACAGAGATTGCAATGAATAACCGAGTGAAAATGAAAAAAAGCAAAAATTAACAATGACAGAGCTGACACCCGGATAGTCAGAGGGAAGACTAGTTAACCTCCATCACTTTTGAATCTTAGAGGGGAACAATAACTTCCATTTTTCAAAAAACGAGCCACATCTAAAGTTTATAAAACCATCCCTTCCATAAAGATCTTAATTGCCTCAGGGGCATAACTTACAACCCTTGCCCCCAGGCTCTGATGGTTTGTAATAACCCCAAAAGCCTTGTTATATGATCTTTGGACTATTGTGAATCAAAAACCTATCTCAAAATTTCTATTGCCTGCGTTTCGAAAAAAACACGACGTGTAGGGGGGGGGAGGTAGCTGCCCTCCAATCACTTTGACTCTTAAAAAGGCACGCAAATTTCTGATTACCTCTCCTTTACCCCTTTGTAGCATATACGACCACCTTTTCTACAAAAACCTTATATGCCCCCAGGAAAAACTTACAACCCTTGCCCTGAGGGCTGCGGGGTGGTTGTCATCCTCAAAGACATAAATTTCCAAATCCTTCAACAGCGCTTAATAAAACTGATAACAAAACTAAAAATTATGATTGGATGTGTGAAGGAAATGATGAGCTAAGAAGTGGGGCGGTTGCTTTCAAATCACTTTTGACACTTAAAAAGGGAGCTATAGCCTCCTATTTCAAATTAATGAGCCCCAGCTGAACTTTATAGACCAACCATTGTATAAAAACCTTATTTTCCCCTAGGACATAACTTAAACCATTTACCCCACGGCTTTGGGGAGTTGTGCCAACCCTAGAGGTATTGTTATGTTTTGGACTATCTTGAACAAAATGGCTGTCTCATAAGTACAATCGAATTCATTAGGTGAAAGAAGGGGTAGTCACAGGGGAGGGGGCTAGTTGCCCTCCAACACTCACCAGTCTTAAAAGAGAACTAGAGCTTCTGATTCTTAACTAAATGTGACTCCTCTAAAGTTTATACAAACACCTTTCCATAAAAACCTTAAACGCCCTGGCGCATAACTTACAGCCCTTGACCTCAGGCTCTGGGGATTTGTTTCAACCCCAAAGCTTTGCTATATGATTTTTGGACTATTTTGAATATAATTGCTATCTCCAAATTTCAATTGGATGCATTTCGGGACAAAAAAACGTTTCTTTGTGAGTAGGAGGGTAGCAGCCGTCCGATCACAGTAACTCTTAAAAAGGGCAGTAGAGCTTCTGATTACCAGCCTAATAGGGCCCCTCCAAAGCTTATACAACCATCCTTTCTATAAAAACCCGATAAGCCCCCAGAGCATAACTTACAACTCATGCTCTGAGGGCTGGGGAGGGTAGTGGTGATTATATGGGGGACATAATTTCCAGATTTTTCAACTACGCAAAACAAAGAGAAAATCTCAAAATTTTGACTGGATGTGTTTGGAAAAATGATGGACATGGGCTGGGGCTGCCTTCTATCACTTTCGAACGTTAAACATGGCACTTGCCCCTTCAATTTCCAGTAGAATGAGCCTTTTTTCAAAATTTCTGCGACTACTCCTTATATAAGAAGTTCCCTGGTCTAAAACCCAAAATAAAAAAATAAAAAAATGTTGATGCTGATTTTATTCAATTTTACTCATTTTTGGTTTTATGGAGATCTTTGTTTTCATTTCAAAAACTTTTTTGGGATAGTTTATATATATATATATATATATATATATATATATATATATATATATATATATATATATATATATATATATATATATATATATATATATATTTATACATATATATATATATATATATATATATATATATATATATATATATATATATATATATATATATATATATATATATGTATATATATATATATATATATATATATATATATATATAGCTTGAATAATTTCTACATTTTAGGGAAATCTCTCAACTCCATTAGAGCATGATCAGTTGATGACTAGAAAATGGCAAGACCTGACAATTTTGGTCCCAAATATCAAAATTTTTGCATGTTCACGCTAATATAGAGTTGAGGAGACAGACCAACTCAATTGAAAAACCAAAATTTTACAGGCACTTACTTGGGGAGGTTGGAGGTTTGATGAGGGAACTTCCAAAAGAGTCAAAGGCGAGCGCATTCTCAAAACATACATGTCCAGTACTAAGGTTTTTCTAAGGTCACTCCGATGGATTAAATAATTATAAATTATCTATGCTAATGATCATGTTAGCAGCGTCAGATATAGCCTAGCAGAGAACAAACTACTGACCCAAGCCAATGCCGTAATGTTAACTGTGATTTCCGTTAGTTTTAACGGCAGAAGTTTATTGTGAAAACAAATTTACGGGGATTACAGGAAATTGCCCGCAACCGCACGAAAATGGTATCAGATCGAAAGAAAAACTTCACCATTGGAAGCAAAATAGCAAAGAATTCCATATATCAGCTTTACAATGTCACGTCCTGACCAAAAATCGAGGACAAAACATTTGCTTTTATGTTCTAAGGAGAAGAGAAAACAACACACAATTTAAGTTCCTGGCTCCTTAATTCAGTTATTACACGCCACTAAACTTCTTTGAAAGATACAGTGGTTTTTAAAGAAGTAATCCAATGCCACTTTGTCGCTATGATTATACAGGCTTGTACAAAATAGTTAAGTGATAGTAAAACAGAAGCAAAACAAAGTTCTTGACTCCTTAAATTCAGTTCTTAAAAGCCACTAGACTGTTTTAAAGATACAGTGGGTTTTAAAGAAGTAATCCAATGCCACTTTGTCGCTATAATCATACAGGCTTGTACAAATTAGTTAAGTGATATTAAAACAGAAGCAAAACAAGGTTCCTAACTCCTTAATTCAGTTCTTACAAGCCACTACACTTGTTTCAAAGATACAGTGGCTTTTAAAGACGTAATCCAATGCCACTTTGTCGCTATGATTATACAGGCTTGTACAAAATAGTTAAATGGTATTAAAACAGCAGCAAAACAAAGTTATGTTTCAATCAACTGGAAATTATACCTTCTTCCTTAACATTGCTTAAACTCACATCAAAGGAGTCAGGGTCAGGCTTGAATTGCATAAGCGTTCCAGGGGCCATAGCTGTGTCAATATCTTCAGACTTAGGAACTGAAAAAAATTTGGTACTTTGAACAAGATCATCATGATCGCTCGGGTAAGTATCTCCGACTTCTGAAATAAAAATTAAAAAGCGTCAGAGAGTACAACTCAAACTGAACATGAATTTTGTTTCTGTCTTCCGATGAGGAGTATAGGACCCAATGAATCATTTTAGGAGGAGGAGAAGGTAAAATCAAGATGAGGTTTGCATTACTTAATTCAATTGGTTCCAATATAGGATAATGTTTTTTCTATATTTTTCAGTTTGAACCATTTTTCCCTTTCATGAGATTTATTCATCATGAAATACGCATACAATATTACAGTTTACTATTACCCCACAGGCTCTTTGGCTTGTCAAGAAGAGGGAGGACTAACGAGTCACTTACTCAGAGAAGAAAAAAAAACAGAACAAAAATTAAAATAATCACAGACTCACAGAGAGAAGAGCAAAAAGGAGAAGAAAAGAAAATATAAATAAAATAAAAAGCATAAAAAACAAAACTAAACAGATTGAATAGACCAAATTAACTAAGCAGATTAGTAGATTAAATAAACTCCAATGAAACAATAACAAATACATAAATGTATAAAACAAATGAAATAGATACAATCAAACAGTTCGTGGTAACGAACTGTAGTAAGGAGCAACCCGCTCAATTGTAATCGAAACTCTAAAAAACGGAATTTTGATATCGATAGTTACAAGCGGGGGTTACCCACTTGGCTGGCGGGGCTCTGACCTCTAACAATTCACACAAGAATGCACCATCCTCTACATAAGTAAACAATCCACTATTAAGTAACACATCGGTGTACTATAGTATTACGTTATATCCCACGTGTGCACCGTCCGCAGTTATAACCAGAGATTGCCCACGAAGCCCCTGAAGTCTAGCATGTCACCCGAGATTGCGTCATTTTCAGTTACAAGTGGGGATTCCCAACTTGACTGGCGGTCCCAGACCTTGAACAAGTCATGAGAGATTGCGTCATACTCAGTTACAAGTGAAGGGTCCCCACATGACTAGCAGGATCCGGTTGGGATTGGATGCCAGGGCCCATTTGGAATTGACTGCTGGGGCTCCCGTTGGAATTCGATGCTAGGGTCCCGTTGGAATTCGATGCTAGAGTCCCGTTGGAATTGCTTAAGTAATGTGTAACATCCCGCGTGTACATCTTCATTACGTGACACCCCACGTGTGTGTCCCCATTAGTTTCAAGCTGGGGTTTCCCACGGAGCCTAAGAAACATGTTATACGGGAATGCGCCATCCTTAACACAGTTAAACATTCCCTGTTATGCATCTTGACTAGTGGCCCCAATCAGATTTTTTTCCAGTCCTCGCGGATTAAAAAAAAAACTATGATGCAATATCTATGTTTGCATATTGATTTGGCAGGGCCCTGTATGTTTTCCCCCTACACCCTAGGTTCTTCAGCTTAGAAAGGACCAGCGTCTTGAAGAAAATTAAAAACGCCTGCGTCTTGAGGGAATCGCCGTTAAACTTCTTCGTGATCTTAAACCATTAAGGAAGAAAGAAGAAGCCTGCTATGGATCCGCTTTAAACTACTGAGGGGATACTATTTAAGTGAGATATTCAATAAATAGAAGCATAAAACTTACCCGTCTTTATTATAGGATTTGTAATCAGGTTTTTTGGTTCCATGATGTTGTATTATTAAGAGTAATCTATTTAGTGATTACCCTGTAATTTTTAATTGCTATATAGTTTAATGTCTTCAACAGGTACACCAGGACAAATTCCAGTGCTTCGTTTTCTAACAAAAAGGTAGCGCCATAAACTTGAAGAATGCTGAAAAAGAAAATAAATTATCACCATCTTTAAAATACTTCATTTTACGTTATAAATCTGTAATTTCATTCGGTTTCGCACATACTTGTTTAGACCCCTATTTCAGGCAAACGAATTGTGGAAGCCATTTGTATAGCAATTTATTTCGGAGGGAGGGCGTGTTCTCAAAGAACACTAAAATGAATCAAATGAAAACTGTAGTTTGAGTGTATCTCAAGTTAAAAGCACTTACAAATTTTGGGATAGGCATGATTTTTATTTGGAACTGTTCCCAATGTATTTACCAGACTGAGTTACGTGTGCAACTATATTCTCATTTTTTTCAAAATAAGACAAAATCTTATCAAAATTAGAAAAATTAGTATTTAAATCGAAAGAAAAAAGTTGGTCAAATACTAAACAAGTTCTTGCATGAAAGGGAAAATCAAAGTTAAAACGGACAGATGTTACAGATGAACAGCCTCAATACAAAAAGGGGGGCTCAAAAATCAAATTATGATTACTATCATAATGGAAATCAAATATTTTGTATATTAAACCCTAGTGAAGTCCCATTGATACCAGCTACAGCTTATCTTGCTCTCTTTTCGGGAGTAAACGAGCTGCGTATCCAGCTAAAGACTATTTCTAATCAGTTTGATGTGTTTTTCAACCATTTCCCGCCATTACCACAGCCTGGAGCCTCGAAACCTGCCGATAACCACTCTACTATTGTTGTCTCTAAATTGCCACCATCTATTAGAGATCCGACAAGCCGCAAAGACTTTATCGATCAATTAAGTGGTCATGATTCGGTTGCTAGTATTCGGCCGGTGGGAGATAAACTGTTTGTAAACATTGAAAAATCGGTAGCTTCTGATTTCTGTGAGTCTGTGAAGTCTGTAGTCTCGGGTATTGGCACGAAGATTCTGCAGAAACGTTACCTTGGAATAATAAAAGGAATCCCGCTGTCATTTAATGCTTCCGAATTCAAAATGCACTCAGGAGTCGTTGACGCAAACCAAATTGGTTTGTCCCAAACTATCAAACTAGACTTTTCAGATTCGTTTGCAAAACGTGACGCTATGAAGAATGGAGTAAAAATAGGTTACGAGATTTTCAGAATTTATGATTTCGTAAGTGTACCGCGATGTTGCTTTAAGTGCAGGTCTCCTGATCATTTTATCAACGATTGTACCAGTCAGGTGGAAAAATGTGCGCGCTGCGCCGAAAATCACATTTTTTCGAAAGATGCGCCCTGTACAAATATACCTAAATGTGCAAGCTGTGGCGATTCTCACACTTCAAATAGTCTTTTATGTCCAGTGCTTAAGTCTCGTATTGCGACTGCTGTGAAAAAATGATGTCACAAAAATTCTCGGTTATTTCGTAAAATATAAATGGAACACGTCAAAAAGAGCACATCATTGACGAACTTTCGAGCAACTATGACATCGTTTGTCTTCAAGAGCATCTTTTATCTTCAGATAATACCAACTTGTTGAAACGGAGTGCAAACCCTATTACTTTTGTGAGTGCTGCAAGATCTACGTTTGGTAGACCTTCCGGAGGTCTCGCCTGTATACTGAGACGTAGCTCCTTTTCATCCACGACGCCTGTGCTGTCGAAAACCTCTTGGCCGTGCGAATTGCCGATTTAATACTTATTAACATGTACTTTCCTTGTGATCGTAAGTCGGTTCAATAACTGAATAAGTTTGCCAAGACCTGTAGTGTTTTGAAAAATGTGACAGAATCCGCATCATCTCTCGGTTATCAATTTGTTGTCGCCGGGGATTTTAATGCTGATTTACTGAATTCAAATATTCGGTCTGATATGGTTTTCGAGTCTTTATCTGAGTTTAAGCTAGTGGATAAGAATCGTTCGTTTTCTTACATCCATCATTCTGGGAGCCTTACTAATATTGATCATGTTCTTTGCCCTCCCAATTTATCTGTTTCGACTGTTTCTGTACATGAAATAGAAAGCGATATAGACCACCTACCAATTTCCTTCATGCTTAGTATTTCTCTATCGCAAGATAGTTCTAATAGACGTGGGAATCGTAGATGTTTTACCAGACGAAATTGGAATAAGGCTGATAGGGCTCTTTATATTTCTACCCTTACAGATTTTTTGTCTCTTTTCAGCTACTTCAGCTACTTCAAAAGTTTCTTTTCAGCTACTTCAGGTTGGATCTAAATTTGTAAATGATAAGAATTTTCTGAATAAATAATATTTTGATATTATATCATGCATGAAGGAAGCTGGGAGGGTTGCTGTTCCCGAAGAACGTGTTAAATTTAATACGCGCAAGCCTGAATGGTCTTGGGATCCGGGTCTAAAATCAGTGAAAAATAAAGCCAAATTTTGGCTACGTATTTGGGTTTCTTGCGAACGACCACGTAGCGGTGTAGTGTTTCAGCTTAAACAGAAAACTAAATTAGAGTATAAAAAGTATTTACTGTCTGCAAAATCTAAAATTTGCAAATTCCCGTCAAGTAATTTCGATTGGAAAAATGTGGTAAATTCAAATAAAATCGATGACTCTTCGTCAACAAGTAGCCCAATTAGTCCTGCTGCTTGGTGCAAATATTACGACCAGATTTTCAACAATATAAACCATTTTGTTCATGCTACTTTTATGAGGTTTTTTATTTCTGCACTTCCCATATCACTCCGCCAGAACCAAATCCTCCCAGTTAATTTAGTTTCGGTGGCACAAGCTATAAGGAAGCTTAAGTCTAGCTCTATTGACTGTGATGGTATAAGTGTCAAACACCAAAATGTTGATTGTCCAGCTCTAGTCCAACATTTAAAACTTCTGTTTCAAATGTGCTTATGCACCTCGGTTGTGCCTGAAAGTTTTTTGTGTGGAACAGTTACTTCAATCCTGAAAAGAGGAAGATTCCGACTGAGTGTGCATCTTACAGGCCTATAACGGTTTCCTGCAATATAAGCGAATTGTTTGAGTATGTTCTCCTGCCATCAGTTAATTCTTTGGCATATTTTGGTGAAAATCAGATTGGGTTTTCAGCTGGGGTAGGTTGCCAGCAGGCTCATCGAGTTTTGGCTAATGTTCTTACTGAGGCTACTAAAAAGGGATTCGAGTTACATTTATGTGCTTTGGATCTCTCCAAAGCCTTTGACACTGTTACGCATTCCCAAGCTATCTTTTCCCTTTTTAGTCACGGTATCAACATATCGGTAATTTTTCTTCTTATATATTGGTATTCAAATTTCTTTTTGCGGATTAAGACGGATATAAGGGTTTCAGATAGTAAAATTCCAGTTCGACGTGGGGTCCGGCAAGGTGCTGTCCTATCAACTCTCTATTTTGAAACTTTGTATATCATATGTCCTTTCCTCTATCCCACCTACTTGCACCCTCAATTCTGTAAATATTTCTTATCTTGCCTATGCGGATGATATTCTTTTGATTAGTAGGACTAAAAAAGGTTTCTCTTTGTCTGTTTCAACAGTAGCATCTAAACTTCATGCGATTGGACTTTCTCTTAATCTTTCAAAGCGTGAATATCTTTCATTTAATAGCAATATCACTACTCCTCAGGAGCCTCATATCTATTTATAGTTTCCCGGATATTGGGTCGAAGCAGAGCTTGCTGGCAAAATACCCCAGTCTACTTATAAGTATCTGCCCGCCCACGGGGGCCTTACTCGTTTGCTTTAGTTTCTTGTTTTTTTGTTTTGTGTAGTGTTTGTTTTGTTTCTTTTATTGGTACTCCGCTTTGATTTTTTTTAGCGGGTCAAAAATAAATTATTATTATTATTATTATTATTATAAACAAACAAGAGATATAAAACTCTACAAAAAGAAAACTTCAAACGAGACGACGGCCAGTAGAATTGAAAGACTAAAACAACGCGGATTTCGCCTGTATCCAAACAAGGCGTCTTCAGCACAAGATAGAAAATTAAAAGAAAACTAATCTAAAAACAAATAAAAACCACCACCAATAATAATAAATACAATTGTCGCTACTTATCCACGCAGGGAAAAGCAGATATTTGAGTTACTTCAATGAAAATCAAAGAGCAACTGAGGAAAAATTATGAAAATTGAAACTTAGTTAATTATTCAGTGCAAAATAATCCTCTTGTAAGCTAACACTAAAGCAACTCTTTTTGGTCTAGTGGTTAATCTTGTCCCCTGGTGATTGTGTAAAATTTTAATTCCCCCATCGACTATTGGTTCACTTTTCAAAAGAATATCATAAATTGGGTCAGTATTTAAATTCCCTGTGTCTCTAATTATTGAAATATTAGCAAATATATGTTTTTTAGTTTCTATAGCCTCCCTCGCCCACTGAGAGAAAACTCTATCATTAGAAATAGCTGTAGCCTCATAAAATTGTATAAAATGTTTGGTATAAAAGAATGTATGTTCAGCTAGAGCCGAAACAAAAGTTTCGGGAGGCTCCACAGGAACAACGAATTTTATACACCCCACTAACTAAATCTCCCCGGGTTAAATCCTTCCCAGAATTAAGAAAACTACTTAATGGTCTCACTGATTGGAAACATGTATCAATGTTATATTTACCTAAATTCTTTTAAGCATCTCCCCCAAAGTAGGTACATAAGGTAAAGAAATGAAACTTTTCGGTAAGTTTAATTCTGTGCACTGTGAAACCCTAATAACCCTATTGTTGTGTTTAATGCGTCTATTTTTTATTATCTCATCAATGAATTTAATCGGGTAGCTATTACAAAATAAAATATCCCTCAAATATAACAATTGAGAATCTAAAAACTCCCGGGAACAAATTCTGAAAGCTCTATCCACCAGTGCAATCACAACCCCTCTTTTCACTGAAATAGGGTGGCAAGAGTGAAAGTTCAAATACCTATCACTGTGAGTAGGCTTTCTATAAACTGAAAAAAGTAAATGGGACTCACTTTTAATCAATAAGATATCCAGAAAAGGTAGTTTATCACTTTCTTCAAACTCCACTGTAAATTTTACGTTTTTGTCAAAACTGTTTAAATGTTTATGGAAAAGGTCTAAAGACTCTAAACAGTGTTTCCAAATGCAAACCACATCATCCATGAATCTGCCCCAGAAACAAGGACAGAGCCTAAAACTGTGTATGGCGGAGGTTTCAATAGATTCCATGCTTAAGAACTTTCATAAGCATTATTGTTTTTCTTATGATTTCCGGTCTAAGCGATGTCAGTAATAAATATTTTCAATGATATATGTGGGTTTGGTTTGATATATATTCCATGGTAAAATTTACGTTTCAAATGTTGTGAAATGCAGCATGTAGCTAATAATCCTAGTCATTTCAAAACGGCTACATTTCCCGCTTTTGATTACCCCCCCCCCCTCATACTTACAGTCACTTCTGTTCATTTGAGTCAATAATATATATATATATATATATATATATATATATATTGTTAGCGCAACTGCCTTAGCTTATGAATCGGGTGCTAAACCAGACCCAACACTCAAGACGGGCGGGCGAGCCCAGTTAGGTTTTGGACTGTAAGCTTGTTTGCCTGCGATTCCAGGCGACGTGTCAATTCTGGTTAACCTGCCTCAGACACTAGGCGAGTGTGCTTCTCCAAAAGCTAATAGACAAGTATTTTTTCTTAACAAGAGTCATAGGTACCCCCGCCGTTTGCCCGTGCCGTTTACAAAACACTAGGAAAACTATGGGTCTACGCATTCACCAGCGAGCTCAGTGATAAGACATGGGTAAGATATATATAGGATAAAAAACTTATGAACCGCGTACTAAGGTGATAATGATGTTTTTGTACTTTCAAAAGGTGTATACTTTCAGAAAGGTAGGTTCTCAGAGCTTTTGTCTGATGACATTTAGGTCTAATATTGTTCATTGCCACAAACTTTTGAAGAAATAATAATAAAAATTAAAAAACAATAAATGACCATTCAAATCAAACAGTTCGTGGTAACGAACTGTAGTAAAGAGCAACCCGGCTCAATAAAACCAAAACTCTAAAAAATGGAATTTTAATACCAATAGTTACATCAAAAGAATCGCATTTTATTGCTGATTTTAAATATATAAGTTTCATCAAGCTTAGTCTATCCATCAAAATTTACGAGCCTGAGAAAGTTTGCCTCATTTCAGAAAATAGGGAGAAACACCCCCTAAAGGTCATGCAATCTCAACGAAAATCACACCATTAGATTCAGCGGATCAGAGAACCCGAATGTAGAAGTTTCAAGCTCCTATCTACAAATGTGGAATTTTGCATTTTCTGCCAGAAGACAGATCACGGATGCGTTTTTATTATTATTACT
The DNA here is from genome assembly GCF_032884065.1 of Artemia franciscana. Classification (NCBI taxonomy): domain Eukaryota; kingdom Metazoa; phylum Arthropoda; class Branchiopoda; order Anostraca; family Artemiidae; genus Artemia; species Artemia franciscana. The sequence continues at coordinate 8,195,467 of NC_088868.1, forward strand.
TTTTTCCCAGGGGTGATCGTATAGACTCAGTGGTCCTAGAATGTCGCAAGAGGGGTCATTCAAACGGATATTAAAAGTTCTAGGGCCCTTTTTAAGTGAAAAAAAATTTGAGGGCACCTAGGCCCTCTCCCACGCTCATTTTTTCCCCAAAGTCATCAGATCAAAATTCTGAGATAGCCATTTTATTCACCATGGTCGAAAAACCTAAAAATTATGTCTTTGGGGACGACTTACTCCCCCACAGTTCCCGTGGGAGGGGCTTACATAGTGTCTACATATAGTAATGGTTATTGTAAAGTGTACAGACGTTTTCAGGGGGATATTGTTACTTGGGGGGGGGTTGTGGGAGGATCTTTCTATGGAGGAATTTGTCATGGGGGAAGAGAATTTCAATGAAGGGGGCGCAGGATTTTCTAGCATTATTAAAAAAAACAATGAAAAAATAAATATGAAAAGTTTTTTCAACTGAAAGTAAGGAGCAGCATTAAAACTTAAACCAAACAGAAATTATTACGCATATGAGGGATTCACCTACTCGTAATACTCTTTACGCTAAAGTATTTTTAATAATTTCAACTATTTATTTTATGGCCTTTGTGATTCAGGTGTCATTATTAAGGAATTGGGAGAAAATTTAAGCTTTAGTGTAAAGAGCGAGGTATTGACGAGGGGGTGAACCCCATCATATACGTAATAAAAACATACGGATATAGAAGTTCGTTACGTAAGTTAATTCGTAAGCCACGTATATTTTTTACTAATGAAAATTTTCTTTAAAAATTAAAAGTTCTAGTTGCCTTTTTAAGTAATCAAAAAATTGGAGGGCAACTAGGTCTCCTCCCCTGCTCCTTTTTTTCTCAAAATCTTCGAATTAAAACTATGAGAGACATTTAGCCAAAAAAAAATTAATATGCAAATTTCGTTTTACTTATTTATGTGCGGAGAGCCAAAACCAAAATATGAATTAATTCAAAAACGTTCAGAAATTAAATAAAAAAACTAGTTTTTTTTAACTGAAAGTAAGGAGCAACATTAAAATTTAAAACGAACAGAAATTACTCCGAATATGAAGGGGACTCTTCCTCCTCAACGCCCTGCTCTTTACTCTAAAGTTTTTTACTGTTTTAAAAAGTAGAGTTAAGAGAAAGAGTCAAACTTTAGCGTAAAGATCAGGGCGTTGAGGAGGAAAAGCCCCTTTCAGGGAACTAGAACTTCCAGTTTCCAATCAAATGAGCTTCCTCCAATGCTTATAAAGCCACACCTTATACGCCCCCAGTGTACAATTTACATCCCTTGCCCCATGCTCTGGGGAGTTATATAGCAAGGCCAAAGGCCTTGTTAGATGATCTTTGGACTATTTTGAACAAAATGTCTATTTCAAATTTTCGATCACATCAATATAAGGAAAAGAGGCTGGGAAGGGGGGGGGGCAAGGCTAGTTGCCCTCCAATCACATTTTACTCTCAAAACTGGCACTAGAAGTTCTGATTTCCAACTGTATGAGCCTCATTCTAAGTTTTGTATGACCACCCCTTCCATAAAAAAACCTTATATGTTAATAATGGGCAGCTAGCATAACTTAGAGACCTTTCACTGTGGAGAGGTAACAATCCCCAATGAAATAATTACTTGACTTTCCAACTATGGTGAACAAATTAGGTATCTAAAAATTTTGATTGGGTGTGCTTGGGTCACCATTCAATAACTTTTTACTCATAAAAAGGACACTTGACAACCTTATATCCCCCTGGGGCATAACTGAAAACCCTTGCCCCCAGGCTCTGAGGTGGGGGGTGTCAACACCAGAGGCCTTGTTAGATGACATATGGACTATTTTGAATAAAATGGCTATCTCAAAGTTTTGACAAGATACATATTAAGAGGAGGGTGTGGGGGGCTAGTTGCCCTCCAATCACTTTTTACTCTTAAAGGGGAACTAGAACTAAAACTGTTGAAGAACATATCTGTAGTGATAGAGTGAGTAGGTTGGTAACTAAGTCAGATTAATAACTACTCTTCCCCTAGTGAACAGGAAACCATTCCCCTCCCCTGCATCAGTGGACCTAGTGGACAAGGTTGGATTTATAACTGTTTTTGCTAGAAACAAAGAAGGGAGATGTGGCATTATTTTGGTTATTGACTTGGTTATATTTAATTATGCTTTGATGCTTATTTTCTTTATTACTTTTGCTTATTTCTGCTTTCTGATTGGTGCTTGGGTTTAAAGCAAACCATTAAACTGAAAAAGTTACAATTAATAGCTTTACAGTTCCCTATTTACAAAACTCTAAAAAAGCAAAGTTTCAGATGAAAGAAAGGAGCAAAGCTGAAACTTAAAACAGCAAAAATTGCTGCTTTGTAGTCACCATTTTTGAGGTGATCAGATACCATTTTGATGGATTTCAGGCTCTTTTCCGAAATTACAATAAAACTGTCTTTGCAGCAACATTGATCAAACAGTTTATGGTAGCAAACTGTAAGTAATAAGCAATGTGGCTCAATAGTAGCCAAAACTCTAAGAAACAGAATCTTGATAATAATAGACAGCCTACAGCAAAAGAAAAGAAATTTGATTCTTATTCAAAATGTATTAAATTTAATATTAAAGTTTAATATTATCCATCAAAAGTTAAAGCCTGAGAAAATTACCTCAAAGCTTGAAGGGATCTTAATGAAAATCACACCATCAGATTCAGCATATCAGGGAACTCTACTGTAGAGGTTTTAAACTCCTATATACAAAAATACAGAATTTTGCATTTTTCACAAAAAACAGATTACACATGCAACTTTATATGAGTTTTTTCAGGGATGATTATACTGAACCAGTGATACTAGAAGATTGAGAGAGCTTATTTGATTGATAATCAGGAGTTATAGTGCACTTTTTAAGTGACCAAAAATTTTGGAGGACAGCTAGCTGCCTTCCAACATTTGTTTTTCCCCAAAGTTGGGGAAAAGTTTTTTCCCAAAGTCTATCAAGATTTTGAGATAGCCATTTTGTTCACCATAGACAAAATATCTAATAGCTATAAGGGGAAAGGGCTGTAAGGTACAAAGTTTGCACAATTGGGCCCAATGTAACAAGGGTGCCAATAAGCAAAATCTTTGGGGAGAGGCAGGGTCCCCCCAGCCTCCCTGGATCTGCCAGTGGATGCAGGGAGCTTTAGCTGATAAAATGGTAAATTGCAGTTTACAACATACTAGACATCTAGGGTTAAAGTTAATATATCATTTGATGCCTTTTTGTACTCTTTTGTGATTCAATAATTGCTTCTGGGGCAAATTCCATTTTGAGCTCTTAAAGGATTTAAAACAGCCCTTAGCCACAAGAAGTTTTTAAGCATGTTTCTAAAAAAAATGACTAAAGAAATAAAATTGTTGTTTGTAGCTCCTATAGGAATTGTAATTATTATTATTAGCCTTAATCTTAACAGTAAAATGTACTTAGAATTTTTTTTAAAAATAGCTAAAACCCCTCAAAATGGTGTCAGTTTTAATGTGGTGTCATTTCAGGGGTTTCAATGTCTTTTTAAAAAAAATTCTAAATTTGTTTTCTTAATAACAACTTATAATTGAGACTAAGAAAAATAATATTTACCAAGCCTGAATCAGCTGCAAATGGCAGTTTTTTTCTCAATAATTTTTTTTTTCAAGCAGGTTTTTGTACTATTGGCAAATATGGACTAGTTTACCTTCTGGGGCCACATTAAGGGACTGCCAAAATTATAGACAAGATACTTTTAGCCAAATTGGAAAGTGGTTAGGATAGGATAATAGAACTTTCACTAATGAATCCAGGCTCAAAAACATAGCCTAGTCTGAAAATGCATTCCCAAGCTACTATGATAATACTATTCTGATTTCTATTTCTTAGAAAATTGCCTACTTGACAGGAAATTTCAACAAAAAAACATAATAAATATTTTGCTGTTCATATTACTGACTTACAAATGAAGTGAACATACCACTAGATGTCATATTTATGCTCTTACTAAATATAATTGCTTCTCTCACAAAATACATTGGCCATTTTTGAACTCTTAAAAATGACCAACAAATTTCTAGTATTTTGGTGTAAAAAAAAGGCTTAAAAAGTTGGTTTCAAACTTACTATTTGACTACAAATCTATTTTTTTAAAGTTGAAGAATCTAATAGCATTGATTTATCACAATTAAGTTAAATCAAAAATTCACAACAATCTCTTCATTTTTCCATTGGTCATGTTTCTTTTCTCAGCTTTGATATTTTTTGACATATTGGTGAAATGGCAGTTTTTAACTGACCTAACAGAATAAGAAGAAACCATGGCATATTTGTTTTGATTTTTTTTTTCATCTTAATCTTGACAAATCAATGTTTGTGAATTATACAACTTTTACAAAATGGATTTATGCAAGAAATAGTAGTTTGAAACAAATGCTATGACCAATTTTAGGCTTATATCCAAAAATGCAGAATATTATTATTTTTATACATTCTTAAAGGGCTTTAAATTGAACCTACAAGAAATTTGATCATTGTATTCAGAAAGACCATAATAAATGGCATCTAGTAGTATGTTTACTTTATTTCTAAGCCAATAATATTAACACTTACCAACAACATTTTACCTTAATTTTCAGTTTCTTTTTGTCTGGTTTTAGACCTAGTCTTCCAAATGTAATTCCTGTTATTTGAGTAAATTTTACAGCCACATCAATGTTTTTTTTTTTAATTTAGAAAATGTAGGCTTCTTGTAGATTTTTGAAACCTCACAAATTGGGATTGAGCAAAGTATTATAGCTGAAAATGCTTTTCTTCTATATCATTTAGGCTAATCAGAATATTTATTTTGCTGTTTCACTTTAATCAACAAAGATCTTAAGGTCATCAAAGGTTGGTACCCTCAAGAGAGAGATGTAGCCTAGGGACTTCAAAATAATTTCCCAGAACATTGGCAAGCCCACTTTAGTCTATTGATTCATCCCTGAAAGTTCCATTTTCCTCACCTAACTGCTTTCCAATACAATAAAAAGTAGATTTTCTAGAATTTTACTCAATAAATTGAACAACAGGCTAACTTACTTTTTATTTGTACTGTTTAAATCTCTTTTTTTTGGAAGCAAACTCATGTAGTTGTGCCCAGCTGTTTTTTGGGGGCTACAACCAGGTTGCAACTTACAGACAGCTCAGATGGCTCACATAGTTTGTAAAGTCATTCGCAAAGTTTGTAAAGTTGCTTTGTTAACCTTCCATAAGCCTTTACAAGAACAAGCATTAAAGTTAAACTTTAGTTAACTTTTTTTTGTTAAGTTCAAAAAGTTGACCAACAGGGAAAGAGTTCCAGAGCAAAACTTTTAAATAGATTTGGAAATGTGGAATCAAGAAACTGAAGATATGCTGATTTCTCTAGTAAAAGAAAAGCCTGTCATACACCAGTTTTCTCAAAGAAAACACAAAGACAGGATCTGCATTGAAAACATATTCAAAGAGATTTTTTGTCAACTTCACAAGAAAATAGGAGAAACCAGGGAATCTTGATATGCTTGATCCTGAAAAAAAGAATATTTAACAAGCACTTATGCCTCAATAAACTACACTCACACCCCAAGCTCCTAACTTCTTCACGACTTTTTCTCTGAAATATGAAATGCTTCAAAAATTTGAATAGTTTGCTGCTCAAAACGAACGTAAAGTAAAACGCTCACGTGAGTGGTGAGAACTTTACGGAAACACATCTTGCGAACGACTTTACGATCTTTACGACCGCCGTCTGAGCCGTCCATTACAACAATTCTGGGATGCATTTAGATGTCTACATTGAGAAAAATCGCAAAAAAATTCAAAAAAATCAAAATATATTGGTTTGATACAGGTAGATCAGGTACTCGCACTTCCCACAATCAATAATAGTGCATTATTGTATTTAATAGTATGTACTCATTGTTTGCTGACTAGAGGAGAATAGTGCTTCCAGTCGCTAGCTTTTCTGATGAAGAAGTCAAAGAGGTGAAAGGACTTCATGATAGTCCATATACCTCTCTACGATTTTTGGAACTGGAACTGGTGATACACTTATAGCAGCTTTGGCCCAAAATCTTATTAAACAAATATATATATATATATATATATATATATATATATATATATATATATCATGAAAAGAGAAATCACCAATGCTACAGCACAAACACACAAAAAAAAAAAAAAAAAAAAAAAAAGAGACAGAAGGAGAAAAGGAAGACTGTTTTCCTAACTTAGTGATTAATATAGACCAGCACTTGAATGAGGCCTTAACCCTACTCATCCATACAATCACATAGGTCAAACAGCATAGCCACACACAATCAACCATAAAGAATAATCCATGGACAGGCAGTCATGTCGTCAATAAGTATAAGTCGTCATTTACCAAACAATAGAAAAAATAATATAGACAAATAATTCAGAAGCAACACCCAACATAAGGGCTCATCAGGAGAATACACTGGCCTATATAGGGATTTGCCACTCTAAATTCTCTACCCAGCACAGTGTTGTGGCTACCACAGAATATCCATGGCATCCCCGCGCCATGCGCGGCGCGGGGATATATATATATATATATATATATATATATATATATATATATATATATATATATATATATATATATATATATATATATATCAGCATTTTCTATTTCTCAACTAAATATGAGATTTTTATATGAATGTATGTACATATGTCTTTTTGATGCAAAAAGCTCCGCACAGCCATGGTCATAAAGAACAAAAAAACAATATACACAAGTAGTTCAAAGAATCAATTAAATAATCAAAAAAAAGGAAACAGCATATAATACCAATTAAAAGACAAAAATACCATAAACATAATCATCAAAGAAAACCCTGCCATCAGGTCGTGCGCATTCGAACAAACTGCGCCAATTAGTTGGCGCAATTACTAAATGTCAATTAGTAAGAAAGTTTCTTACTAATGAGTAAGAACTTATGAGAGATTTTACAAGCTTTTTAGTTTTCATTCTAAGTTCCATGGCCTTATTATCAAATTTATTACTTGATTAGGTTCCCATAAAACAAACCCCAGTGTCTTGACTTCCTGATTTTTAGCATGCCGGTCCATTTTCGGCATCTTTTTGTGCCGTACACAGAATAAGAAAAATGGGACGGCAATAGCAGTCTATATTACCCAGTTTTCCAGTTTTCCGTCTCAGTTTTCCAGAAAACGTCGAATGTAGACGGGGCTCAGGTTGCTCATAACTACCAAAGATTTTCTTCATCTTTAATGACAAATTTCTAGTTGTTGTTTTCAAGCATAGGAGACAAAAATTACATGATGAGTCAAAACGTTTAAGTTTGTAATTCCACACTTTTCTTCAGGGCATTAGTTAAGTTATCGATTATTCAATGTGAGCCCAAGTCGGCCTGCACAAGAATCGATTTTGTTGTTTCAGAGTGACGGTAATTTAATTTGGTATGAAAAAAGTAAATTTTATGATTAATTCTCGAAGTAATTTTACCATGTAGAATCTTTTTTTTAAATAAGTCTAAAACAATCCATAGATTTTCAAATACCCGTGGTAGGGATCGAAAAACCATGATGAAGCTTGTTCAGAATGATGCAAATTCTATATGCCGACCATGTGCCCCTGTGTATGGGGTGCCACTAGCCACACACCACGATAAGGATGGCTAAAATCTCTTTTGCGGGTGGAGCCCACCCCGGGAATCTCAGTATCTAGGTTCGACTAGCTCTAATCATCTCTAATCAGATTCAAGACCTAGTCTTAGTTTGACTATTTATTCTCCACAGTACAAAAACTGCTACGCAAAGTAACAATATAGCCTCAGATTCAGACTTCCTTTTAAGGTTTTGACCATTGTGCATCAACGAACATGCTGATGACGTCAGACAGACTTACAGACTAAACCTTTTGTATCAAAAAGGGCTTGAAATAGTCACCTTAAATATTTTTACTCTGAATGTAACTGTATCAAAGAACCTACTTTCTGCAAAGCTTCAGAAGAATAAATTTTTGTCTACTGGTCACATCCAAAACAGCCTTACTGGAAGTGGAGGAGAGCAAAAAGGCAACAATTACTCTTTACTCTGGTCTGGAGTGAGCAAGAGAAGAAATGGGATGAACGTCATACTGAAAAGTGTCACAAGAAAGAAATTTATCTTGTCACGACAGACCAATGAATGCCCGCATTGGACAAAAGCATTGTGAGAGGACTGTCACCGTTTTTTTAGCCCAAACAACGAATCTGATGACAAACCAAGCAAGAATTAAACTGTGATTCTACCAGATGTCTCACGACAGTGCCCCCCTGATATTACTGCTCTTCTCAGTGACCTCAACTTGGTAGTGCGTAATGAATAGGGTTTGGTACAACACAATCGGCTCTGTATCGCTCATCCAACTTAACGATAATGGCTTCACCTACTTTAAGGTTATCGATATCATGATCTTGTTACACAAACACCTACTTTCAACGCAAAACTCTTCACTAGTACAAGTGGTATAAAAAAGATGGTTGCACAAAAAAAAAGATCAACTACGCAGCTATCTCTAAAGGCTTGAGTAATCGCCAAAGAACTGTATAACTTACATATGAACAGAGCTCACAAATGCAGATCACAGGCTCATGTGCGCTGCAGCGCAGCTTTGCATCCCAGCAAAGGTTTCGAAAAGAAAGCCAGTTACAGCAAATAATGATAGGCCTGAGGACTAGAGTACTCACCTGAAGTATAGTATTGAGATATCAAATCGCTTATAGCTGCTTGGCAAGCTTAATGGCACTGAAGACGCCTGAAAGTATTTCAAATCACAGACAAGCGAATGAGCATAACATGATATTTAGCAAAAGAAGTTCTTCAAAGAAATTGTGGCTAACAAATGAAACGTTCCGGGTCAAAGAGTAAAGACGGAGGCACGATTTATTGAAGCACTTATTGAAGGCCAAATGGAATGGGGAACAGACTCATGAATTGGGACCAAACTCAGTTTTTTTTTGCAAGGAAAGCCGATTAAATTGAACTATTAAGAAGTCTTACTGAAAATAAAACTCCCACTTTGAGACCTGTCCACTCCAGGGTTGGGTCATTTCTTTCTGATGAGGGCTCTTATCTTGAGCAGTAGAAAGACCACCTCGGCTCACTCCTAACCATTTCCATCCCATTTATCCCTCCAAATGATAGTCTTAGCCAAACTAAGAGTGAAATACCTGGAGCATATGCTTTTCCAGATGAGCCTTCCAGCCCCTCAGAAATTGGAAATTCAGTTAAATGATTAAGAACAATAAAACTGCTGGTATCTGTGGCTTAAGCTCTCAACTGCTCAGATATTCAGATCCAAGAATAATCCCAATCCTCCAGACCCTGCGTTTTATTATCTGGCTAACTGAGAAAATTTACAAAGATTGGTTGAAGGATGTCATAATCCTATTATGTAAAAGAAGAGGTTCTAGGTGTAAATGCTTGAATTACCGCAAAATAACTATTCTGTCAGTCCCTGTAAAATTGCTTTCGGTGGTCCTGCTTGATCGATGTCAGAATATTATTCGTAGGATTCGGTGACCGGAGCAAGCTGCTTTTATGTCAGACCGGTCAACCATCGACCAGATTTTCAAAAATCAAAAAATGATAGAAGAACCCACGGAGTTCAAACCCAAAGCTTTTTGTGCGTTCTCATATTCCATACTGCATTCGCCTCATTAGACCTGTTTGGCAGATTCTAGTGACCAGCGTCCCCTAGTAATACTGCATACCCTTCAAAGTTCTATACCAAGTTACAAAGAGCTGTGTTTAAGTCAACAGCAGCCAGTTTTTTTCAAATTACAACAGGGGTTGATCAAGGATATGCAAATGCCCCAGAGTTCTTCAATGTCATTATAGACGCCATTCTAATAAAGACTACTTTACGTCTTAGCTTCTGGCTGAAATTTGGAGATCACGTCCTCCTAGATGCTCGTTTGGCTGCTGACTTGGCCATCCTATTATACCCCGTGGCTCAGTTGCCGGAAGCACATCTAGTCTTACGTTAAGAGGCCGTAAAAGTGGGACTGATAATAAAATCGAATAAAATGAAACCAATGGCAGTATGTTTGTCTTCTCCTATTGTCAATCCTTCATTTACCCTAGACAGAACAACTAGCACCGAAGTTGTCCAAATGTTCACCTACCTGGGCTGCAAAACTTCTTCAGGTGGCTCGTTTCTCCCTAAAAGTCAAGAAAGGATATACAAAGCATTTACTGAAGATATCTGAGTTAGTCTTTTGTTAATAATTATTGTAATGGTCCTAACTTAGATCATGTTATTCCTTCAAGTGTTTCTAAATCATTTTCTGTGCCATTACACATTGATAGACAAAAATAATACCGTTGGTCATTCCAACATATTGTTCAGACCGAAATTTAGCACAATTTCTACGTGCCTATTTGAAGTAATAAGTGGTTAACTTTGATTGACTGGAAGAGAGTAAACATGGCAGTAGACATTTCCACTATAACTAATCTACAATCGAAAGCACTTGTTGTATAGACGACAAGAGTGCTTGTCCCACTGTAGCGTGAAACTCATGTTTTGTTAGTTCATTTCGGCTGGTTTTCAGGCTAACTACTGGTAACCGAGATTTTCGCTTCTTTGTGCTATTCAGTTGGCAATAGTATAAATAATAAGCAAAACTGCTTAAAGAAGCGAAACATAGCACAAAATTTGAGACGATGAAACTTGTTGGAACTAAAAATGAAGATCGCTGAAGGTAAAATATCCGTCATCACCCTGGTATTCAATATTCAAATAATAGTTGTTTAGCTCCAAGGGTGATAGCCTATACCTTTCTCATTCACCCAACTTTTTTCCATTTAAATTAGACTTGTGCAAAATAACAAAGTTAATTAGTAAAAAATTCTATCAAAATATATATCTTAATTCAGGCCTAAATGTGAACTAAACCTAGGCTGCTATGCATGCTGTATCGAGCCCTGGAAGGTAATGAGTAGAGATAGATAAGCCTACATTAAGCCATGTTCTTAGGATATATCTTATGCTTTACATCCATTCCTTTGAATCTTATATTATTATTCTATACTACTTTCCATGATTGCAAAAAAGCACTTAAGCCAGAATTTTACCTTTAATGTAAAGATGCTTAAAGCAGATATGCAGTTTTTAACATTTAGAGTGCACCATATTTAAAAACAAAGAGCACATGTGAAAATTTAGCTTAAAATGAGCAAAAAAAAATATCATAATGGAAATCCAGAATATTTAGCTTTGCTGTTTACTATATACCTTCCAGAAAGTTATGATGTTGATAGACTCCAGGATGAAAATTTGAGAGAAACCTTCCAGGAGCAGTTGATTGCTAAATTTGAGAGTTTAAAATTTGACAATAGGGAAGATAGATAGAATAATTTCAGAAGTACAATTTGTGAAGTTCCTGATGATGTCTTTGGGAAGACTGTTAACACTACAACTAGGAATATTAGTGAAAAAGCTTTATGTTTAATAGAGAGAAGAAGGGGTTTGGGTAAAATTATAGCAGTTCATATAACTGACTTACCAATAAAGTGAACATATCATTAAATGCCTTTGTTATGCTGTTTAAGAATATAAATATCATTTCTTCCATAAATTCAAATTTAAGCACTTTTTGAGCTCTTAAAAATGACAAATTTTCAAAAAATTATGATATTTCATATAACTGACTTACCAATAAAGTGAACATACCACTTGATTCCTTTTTTTATGTTCTTTATGAATATAATGACTGCTTCTACTGCACATTCAAATTTGAGCATGTTTTGAGCTCTTAAAAATGACAAATTTTCAATCAAAGTATGAGTTACTCCTTGTTTTCCACAAAATAATAATATGTTTTATCAGTGCCATCTTTTTCCATTATTTTCAAAAAAAATATGATAATTTTTCTCAGTACTAAAATTATTTATAATAAGGTTAGGTTAAAAAGTGCTTAAATTTGAATTTATGGTAGAAGTGATTATTATGTTCATAAAGAGCATAAAAAAGGCATTGAGTGGTATGTTTACTTTGTTGGTAAGTCAGTAATATAAACTGCTATAAATTTACCAGGGTTTGTACAAGAATTATGTGAGTGATAGATCATATGAGAACAAAAGGAGTGTAAAGATAGTGGAGAAAGCATTAAAATATGAACTAAGGTGATGTGAAGTGTAGGCCATGGATAAAATTGCTGAGGATCTAGAAGATACAGCTAGATGGCATAATAGTAAAATACTATACTGCAGTGTTTCTACTTTGCATGCTTCGAAAATCGGTATGGCATGCCTAAAATTCAGTAGAAAATTGGTAGATGGCATAATGCTATCAGTAGAAAAATTGGTAGGGAACTTCTAGACATGCCCAAACCCTCTAAGTGCATGTTAAGTTCTCAAAAATGCTCAATTTTCTAATGAAGTCCTAGATCAATTCAGAATTAGACCACTCTACAACGGTCTATCAACTTACGATTGATCATACGATGATTTAAAGCAATGTTTTCTTTAAATCTGCAAAAGAGTAATGGGGTGTTGTTTGATCTTGTTGTAATAATGATGGTTACGAAATGTTGCTGTTGTTGCAAATGCAGTGGTTCTTGTAAATTGCTAGTATACTAATATGGTATACTCTTGAGCTAGCAGCAATTCTAAAATGTTGCAAACACGGCATTTGCAGTAGTTGCTACAAATTTGCAGCGCCTGTGAATCCGAATTCTCACATAAGGAAAGAATGATTTTCATGTATTAATTAAATTGGCATCTGGTGTTTATGCCTATGTGGGAACAAGATATGTTTAGACACAAATATATTGCCTGTCACGCGTGTAAACACAGATGCTAGCCAGACATGCATGAGATGCTAGCCAGACCAGACAAGGCTTAAAAATTGCACTTTCAATCTCCTTAGTTATTATTTATGGAATCCTATTCTACTGAATCAGGTACTGTTCATCATAGTAAAGCATTTAAAATTGGACTTCAAATAACAAATGAGATACTGGATTCAAATGATTAAAGCAACTGATACACAACTGCAAACAAAGGAATCAAGCCTATGATGACGTTGGTAGAATACGTTGATTGAATTCTAATCTACTTAATTAGGTACTTTTCATCACAATAAATCAATAAAGCACACTTTGGTCTACAAACAACAATTCAGGAACAGCAGCAGTTTCAAACATCTAATGCAATTCAAAACAGAAACTTTTGCTCCTCCACTGTAGACATACATCACTAACATTCTGAAGGCTTAGCCTAGAATCGTATCAATACATATGTTGATTGAATTCTAATCTACTTAATTAGGTACTTTTAATCATAATAAATCAATAAAGCACACTTTGGAACAGTGTATGTTTCAAATATCTAATGCAACACAAAACAGAAACTTTTGCTACTATAGACTAACTTTGATCACTAATATACACTCTTCAACTATGCCAGATGCTCCTACTTCCTTTAGCCGTTTCTCTAGTTCCTGATCAACTATCAAATATTCCAAATCCAATATTCAAATATTCTATCCAAATATTCTTGCTAAAGTGATTGATCGCAAACCTCTTGGAGTAATTAGGGGAC